>NC_077228.1:263147301-263222301 GCF_027887165.1 Monodelphis domestica
CAGAAAAAGGCAGTCTCTTTTGGTCTGGAACCCCAGAGAAGAGGTTTCCCCCTTGGTCAGTAACCCCAGAGAGCGAGAATCAGTTCCTCCCCCTGGCCAGGTCCAACTGCCTCTCTCTTGGGAACATTCCATTTTGGAATGAACACCTTGATTGACAGATCAGGTTCCCAGCTTTGTTTCTTGCTTGTCTTGTCTTGTAAATCCTCTCTTCCTTCATGCTTCTTCCACCGTTGATCATAGACTACTTTGCTGAGGTCACTTACCCCAAGTCTATTCCACTTACCCTACCCTTCTGTTTCTTAGACAGTACCATATTGTTTTGATGACCACTGCTTTATAGTATAGTTTGAGATCTGGTACAGCTAGGTCACCTTCCTTCACATTTTTTTCATTATTTCCGTGGATATTCTTTTGTTCTTCCAAATGAACTTTGTTATAGTTTTTTTTCTAATTCAGTAAAAAAGTTTCTTGGTAGTTTATGGGTATTAAACTAAATAAATAAATAAACACTTTCCTGTATTTTTCTACAACCCCTGGATCAAAATTAGTCAGGGGAGTTTAGTCCTTAATCTCTTGATCTCCTTTCCTATAGGGTAAGATAGATTTTTATACCCAAATGAGTTTGCATGTTCTTCCTTCTTTGAGTCAATTCTGATGTGTGGCAGAGGCTGGTACATAAGAAAAGTACCAGGCTGAAGAGTGTGTGGATCTGATCACCTTGATGGGGGAGGGTCCCCAGGAGGTTGGGATCTGGAGGAACAGAAGATTCTGGCAGAAGAGCAGTTGGTCTCTTAGTTGGGAGAAGCTGAAGAGAGAAGGGTGAATAAGACTTTCTCCTGAGGGTTACCCAACTTTTTCTTGCTTGAGACTGGAAATGCTTCCCCCCAACATTTCCCAGTTGAAAAGATTCACTGAAGAGAAACCTGAGAAAAGGCAATTTGAATCTCTGTCAGACTTTATCTCAGATTCTTTTGCCCTGGGTCTCAACTGTGGCCAAGGGACCAAACCCAGATATGGTCAACCTGACTATCTCTCAGGGGGCTCAGGCTGCCAAAGCCTGGGTTCCACCCAAACTTGAGGAGGGAGGGAAAAGGGTTTTAGATAGAGACAGGGACCCCCTTTTCCCCACTTTCCTTTCCCATTCCTTTCCCTGCCAGTTATTCCTTTGTATTACCCTGTTTGAGTTGACATTAAAATAGTTATCTTTTCCCCAAGCGGTGAACCAAGTGTGAGTGAACAGATCAAGGGCAGAACCTTTGGTCTGGAGTAGTGGAAGGGGGAACAAGAGGATCAAGAGCAAATCTTGGAGAGCAGTCATAGCTAAGGAGGGAAGGCAGAAGGGAGAAGATCTTCAAACCCCCTCTTCTCTCTCTGAGCCAACCCTAAACATCAGCTGTCTCCCCTGAACCCTACTTTGAGAAGGGAGATCTCCACTCTTTTTCTCTCTCTCAATACTCTTATCTCTCTCATTTCAATACAGATGAAAGTAAGGTTCAAACACTCCCCTTAACAGCTCCCACATTTTCCCCTCCAGTGTAAAAGCTATTTTGTGTCTCTTTAATGTAAGGTAATTCATCCCATTCAATTTATCTCTTTCTCATTCTCCCAATACATTCCTCTTTTTCACCCCTTAATATCTCACAGTGTGAAAGGTCTATGTTGTCTTAATGTTAAGACATCCCCATTTGGTGCCAATGTGGGCACTTCCCTTAAGGGAAAAAAAACTTCATAGGAATCAGACAATAATTGTGGTTTTCTAGGAGGTGTCTGTGTGTATACTAAGATAGTACAAGTGGGAACCTGTATAGTAGGAAGATGACGGTTTCTTGGGACTGGGATTCGTCGTGGGGTGGGAGAAGGGACAGGTCAGGAAGGGACATGAAGAGAAGGAGCAGAAGAGGGAGTTTTAGCCAGGAGTTGCTCAAAACTAGAGAGGATGTTTTCTATCTGAGACATATAAGAAGGGTTCATCTGTATTTCAGGAGAAATGGGATTCTCCTCTCTAAGTAGTTTGGAAACAAGTTTATAAAAATTTGAATTAGGCATTTGAATTGGATTCTCCTTTTCTACTGAATTGTGTAAAGAGTGTTTGAAATTTTTCAATTGAATTTGTACCACTGCCTGTATTTTTGCTTGCGATTTCCAATTTTCATCCCTTTGCATCTCAATATTAACAAGTAGGACAAGAAGATTTCCTAGCAGCATTAGGAAAAGGAGCCATTCAGGAACCTTAATGGTTTCCAATTTGACAAAAGTCAAAAGGCTTTCTTGTAGAGTGTAGCATACCAGGCATATTAACATCTCGGAAGTATAATTGGTGTATTGATATTGTATCTTATGTGTTCATATTCAGAAGAAAAGGCTAGTGGTTCCAAAAAAGTTAAAACCAGCAGAAATTTTGCTCTCAAGCACATAGCCAGAGAAACAGTCTTTTCTTTATCAGTAAAGCTCAGCACAATTTTAGCATATTAAAAGGGGATCTGGGAGACTACTATGAATTTCTTTAAAATAGTCCCAGAGAATCCAGCACCCCTAATGTTTAAAATCAAAATATCACTCCTCTGAATTTACAAATGTTAAGCATTGTAAGGGAGAGATACAAATCACAAGTAAAGCTTTTCACATTTTTACAATTTGTAATGGATTTTTAAAAAAAAAGTATACACCTGATTCTTTTTTAAAACAGATCTTTGATAAAAGATGGAGTTACTGTGAAATCAAATTTAAAATCAAATAGCTCGAACTTATATTGGACATGGCAAATTAGAAAGAAATAACTGATTATATTTTTTTATATGTAAAGTGAAAAGTTTTCTGATATTTTTCATATACCATAGTATCTTTGGACAAGAGAAATATTATCTGTAATGAATTTTAGTCTAAATTTTTAGTCTAATTTTAGTTTAAGCACCAGTGCAAATAGAATTTTTAATGCTTTTAATTTGATATGAAACTACATTTGCTGATCCAGCCACATGACATGCTTCTCAACTTATTTGGATCTTAAAAAGAAAATTACTCCAGCAGATTGATAAATTAATCCTGCCATGTGGATGGCATAACACCTTCACTTTAGGTTAAAAGTTTTTACTACAAGTACTGGAATTAGTCAACAGAAAAGTTAATACTCAGTACAATTGTTTAGAAGACAAGCTAAATTCAGAGATATTTCAAATATATCCAAATTTTATATATTTGTTTTTAAACAGGACATTGTTTTTAAACAGGACATTTGTTTTTTAAATAGGACATTAGGCCACCAAGTATAGAAATAAGTAGAAATTGTTTAAAAAACCTGAATGATTTTCAGAAACTTCTTATGAGGCACATTGACTTGGGCATTTAAAAAAACTTTTTTTTTAACACAGGAGAGCTGATATATAATCATTAGTTACTGTAAAAGAAAATGATGTTCTCTCCTCAGCTAGAAAACTTACAATTGAGGCTAAGAAAGTGTCATGGGCATTGTGCCCCCAGAAACTCGGGCAAACTATTATCAGAGAAATTCCTTTGCTCCCTTACACCCTCTGACTCCCAACCCAAAACATCTGACCCTGAAAGGATTATCTTCCTTTGAATATCCCATTGATCCAAATCATGATAACCACCCCCATGCCTTCAGGGAAAACTCCTCCCCAACCCCTTGCCCCAGAGTCAAGACCTCATTGAATATAAAACCCCAGAACTGAGGCATTCGGGGAGCTACCTCCCAGGTTACTCCACTCATGCTGTCTTGCTTGCCAAAAATTCAACATTACGAATAAATCTCTCTTTACTTTTAAGTTAAGTTTTGGAGTCTTGCATTCTTGAAAAAGGTATCCTTCCCGAACCCAGGGGTACACATATGCACCCCACAACAAAAGAAATGCATAAACTTGATACAACTTTATCCAAAAACAAATTATTTAGAATTAATTATTTTCAAACTGTTGTAGCCTCAATTTTAAAGATGAGACATAATCTCATTGATGCATTGCATCAGAGAGGAAACAGTATTGGATGGATTCCAATTTTTAACAAGTAGACAGTTACTTATTAGTTGTTTAAAATTGGCAGAATTACTACTTTCTCAAATTATAAACATTGGTCCTGATAATGATGTTAGTCTAAACCCAATGACAAGAATACAAGTTCAAATGTTACTTGTACCATATCTATTTTGGCAATTGAATTTTGCAAAGTTTATAGGTAAAATTGATGATCATATTCCTAGTATCAAAATCTTGTAAGTTATGAATTTATATATAATTGTTTTAAAAAATAATAACATCATTGCGCCTTTTTGATAATGCTGTGAATACTTTCACTACATCAAATCAGGAAAAAGCAGAAGCTATATATCAGACAGTCATGTAATGTTGATGTATGCACAGTATAGTTTTTTTGCAGAAAGCAGAGTTGACTGCAGTTAGACATGTGCTTAAGATCATAGCACAGACTTGTAAAATCATATGTGATTCATTGTTTGTTGTTTATATGGTTATTTGTTTAAAAGATATGAATATTAAATTAATTCAAGATATAGAACTTGTTCTGTTATTTCACATCACAATGAATACTATCTTGCAAAGTAAGAGTGAAAATTTTATAACACACATTTACTCTGACATGAACCTCCCTAACCTATGTATGAGGGAATTTCAAAAGTAAATGGCCTAGCATCCACTGCTTTTCAGGAAGCAAATAATTCACACTCACTACTATATCAGAGGGCCTGATCTATTAAAGCTCAATATTTTATATAAGCAAGTGAAATTACTTGGCAGTTGCAAATTTTGTGGACTATATAATGTCACTCCTTCACCTCAAGGAGGTAACTGCAGAATTTTAAGAACTGCACAATTTTGCAAAGGGATGCATTGCAATATGCTCCTATTGTAAAAATGGAAAAATCATATGTGATTGGAGATAATTACTCTCATGATGTATGAGCTAAAGCTCAAAATGAAGAAGTATGCAATGTTATTGCACATCTTTTAAATAATCTTGCATATTTGGCCATTCCAAAACAGTTTAAAAAATTGGAATAACAGTGCTTCTACCAGCAATAGATGGACTAAGTTAGACAAATAATGGAATATCTCTTATAAGACTGGTATTCCAGAAAATTCTTAAAAATAAGCAATTGGACAAAGGGCTAAAAGAAATTTAATAGCCCAAATTCAAAAACCAAAAGGATATTTTTCAGCCACTTTCTAACTGAATAGGACCCAATAAGTCTTTCATTTGGGGTCGAGATTTTGCTTATATTTTCACAGATATCAGAAGTCCATGGAAGAAAACCAAAGTCATCAAGCATTTCCAAAGAAAGCCAGCCCAGAGAGAAGAGAAAGCAGATGTCTGTACAGCACCAACCACAGCACAACACAGAGGCCAGACACCAGAAAAAACAGCAGATGAACAAACAAGGCAAAACCACTGACTTAGGGACAGGTCTAATGAACTGTCCACACAGATGAACTTTTACTAAGAGACAGTTTACCTACAAAAGACTATCATTAATTTGCTTACAGACAGTCTATTCTAAAAGTATATGGATATTTGTTGTAAGATCAATGCTTATCATGTACCTTAATACTTCAAATAGTATTTGTACAATATGTAACTTACAATTATTTTATTGGAATTGTTCCATGTTACCCAAATTTGATTAAAAAAAAATAGTACAATTGGAAATGTTATAACAGTATGTTGGATACTGTTCAACTGCAACAGAAATTGTCTATGTTGTCCAAAATGTATATGTGATAATTGTCTTAACTGGTTCTTTCTATATTTTCAAAAAAAAGTATGTCTTTATTAGAATCTGACTTATTTAAATACCAGTTTAGCTTGAAATTGCATTTAAGCTTTTAAATGAAAAAAGGGATGTAATGGTACTCCTAACCAGGAATCATTTCTCCATCCCAGAAGGGATATATGCTACTCCTATGCAATAACATTTTGAGTGTAATGATAAGGCTTACACTGTATATTAGCCCTGGATTTTTTGGAGATTAACAGGAGATATAAATTATAGGGGACCCAAAAGGATGATAACATTGGGTCGAGAGTTTGCTTGTATTTCTACAGATAATGGAAACATCTGGAGACCCACAAAACACATCATGCCAGGTGACACAGGACTAGGAAGAGAAGCAGATGAACAACATAGATAGCATTGATCACCAGCAGACCAGATGCACTCAGGACACACCTGATGAGATGCTCACTGGTCATGACACATATGTCAAAGAATGACATTACACTTCTCTTAATTATATTCACTATCATTACCCTGATGGACACTTGTCATGATGAAGAAGTCTATTGGTTTATTATACCTAAACCCCAATATTAAGAATGTTAATTTGTATAGACAAGCCCTGACTTGTGTATGTTAATGACACCAAATGGCTACCATACTCAATTTTAGCCAAAGACATTACCATGGAATCAGAAAGGACTAGCTACAATTATTCAGACACTACTGTCCACCCTTCATTTTGTATGTGTACACTATGTACTGACAAAAAGAATTTATTTTGTATACATTGTAAAATTCAAACTTGGATTGTAAGAAATGCTACTGATAACAATTATACAAGCATTGGTTTGGATTTCTTAGGAAAGGGGGATAGAATATATATATACCACAACATAGACCTAGTAGCCCTGACAACAAAAAATTGTGTTTAAATCAGGTATAATAACACTGCACAGGGATTTATAATGGACAGATTGTCCTGGCCAAACTCCTAGGAAGGTTAAGATGTCAGGTTAAATAGACTTTTGAGATTTTTAATTGGGGCCCTAAATTACATTGTAGATTTAATGATCTATTGATATGTTCAGATGGAACTAGAGGACATGAAGATGGCACATTCCATGAACAACGCAGTATAAGATTGAAGAATTTACACAAGCTGATGTATCAGATCTCAGACTTGCTATTCATGCAGGACCCATGCAAAACGCTCCATGGGAAATCATGGCTGACAACCAGTCAATTCATAAATTTTAGGTCAATATTACAAATATAGGGATTGATTTCAAAATGCCACTCACATTAACAGCACAGCTTGTGTATTTGCTCCTTATGTAATGTTAGTAGGCAGCACACTTAACATCTCTAAAAACAATAAGGGACCATATGAGATTCTATGCTCAAACTGTCATCTACATCAACGTATAGATTCTATTCATGATAATTCCTATATAGCTGTTAAGTGCCAACCATCATTGATGTGGTTACCTATGAATCTTACAGAGACATGGGCATCTACTCTAATTGTTCATTTTGTTCACAAAGCATTTAATATCATTATGCATTGCTCCAAACTTTTTATATTGACAATTATAGGAGCAGTAATTTCAATTATTGCTATAATTACAGCAACAATTGTGTTGACTAACTCAAGGTTTTATACAAGATGTTGTGTCTAATTCATCTGAACTTTGACACACGCAACAAAGTCTTGACCTTGCTTTTAAGGATGAATTAGAAATTTTGAAAGATGATGTATTTTGGCTAAGAAGAGAGCTTGAAGCTTTACACATTAGAATTACTTATCCATGTCATTTCAACCAAACAGGATATTGTATTACACCTTTAAAATATGATAATGTTTAATATGAATGACAATCCGTAGTAAAGCACATTAAAGGTGTTTGGGGACATCACAACAGCACATTGGATATTATACATTTTCAACAAGAAATTAATAAGTTGGACCAAATTGTATATGAGCAAGAAGCTGTAGAAATTGCTTCTAAATGGGAAGAAACTTTAGCTTCTATTAACCCTAAAAATTGGCTTGGCAGAATTAATTGTACTAACACTGGCAATGTCATATTCTTGGTTTTCATACTGATTGGTTTTCTTATACAGAAGAAGAGGTTTAAATAAGGCTTATATCATAAATATGGCTGCAATGACACTTCATTCTCATCATTCTTGCTGTTTAAAGCATGATGATATAGAATGACAAACACATAGAATGTAATAATTATGGGAATATTGGTGCTTTTAAAAATTCACATTAATTATTGTATTAATATTTTTGAAAAGCTTTTACATGTGAAAAATTTTATAAGCTTACAATGGGAATCTTGGTCAACTTAAATTAGGAAAATAGAAATCATTTTTGAACGAAAATTCTTGTATTACACACTGGCTTAGTTAAAACATTGCCATATGAAATGTGAGCAATGAGTTTAAATTTTTGAATTAATTTTAATTTTATTTTCCCTGATTATTTATTTTTCCCATATACTTTCTTTTAAGTACTCAAAGTACATTGAAAGCAGTATTAATATTATGATCCTGAAATACGAATTAGCAATATCTATAAGCTTTACTATATATGTTTACCCAAAAGCTTGAGACTGTAGGCACCTGCAAGAATTTGTTAAACCTCATGGGACTATCATGAGTTACTTTGTCTGATTGCAGAAGAAGGGATTGCAATGGATACATTACACTTTGACAGAAGGCCTAAGATATAAAGAGACTTATAATCCATATGAGATGGATAAATATTGGTTGCTAAGGTTGGAGGTAAAAGGGCGCGGTGTTTTGACAGCCTCAAACACAAGTTGGCCTGGTACCAAAGTTCCAATTAAATATCTATGTGGCTGGCATGCTGGCTTAAATATCCCAGACTATGCATGATTAGACCAAGGGAAAGGAAAGATTTCCCTCTCAAACTATAGTCCCTTTCTTTAGATTTAAAGGTCTGGCAACTTCTTACAGTCCTGGCTGTACATGGGTAAAATGCAGGACTATGGGACTGATCATATTAATTCAGGATGACCAGTGAGTTAAGGCCATTTTTATTTTTATTAATGGTCTTATATAATTTTTTTTAATTTTGTTATATCATTTAGAATTCATTTTTTATTTGTTATGTTGTTTATACTCATTATTTTTGTTGTTTTTGTTTAGTTTATAATTTCATTTTACTATTATACACCTCATCTTAATTTTAAACAAAAAGGGGAATATGTAGCATACCAGACATATTAGCATCTTGGAAGTATGATTGGTATGTTGATGTTGTATCTTATGTGTTCATATTCCACACTCATGGTCATGTTACTTATTGGTTATTGTATTTCCAAATCTTCTATCTAAAGGACAAAAGAATTCCTGAGCAGGACATTATTTGCCACAGGGTCCTAGCTCCTACCTTGTTAGACAACATTCCTTATGAAGTCACATGTTTGTTTAACCTCCTCCTCTTTGATTAAGTGATTGTCAATTGAGCCAATGTTGAAGCCTATGCCATGTCACATTTTCATTAGCTACCTCCCACTCCACATTCCTAAACTCTCCAATAAAAGATTGAAGGTGACAGGGGCAGAGTCAAGATGGCGGCATAGAGGCAGCAAAAGTTCAGACCTCTGAAAACCCTTCCTTACCAATTACAAACTAAATGCTCCCAGGAGACTGAAAATCAAACCTAACAACAAGACAGAGCAAAGGAACCCTCCTGCAGGACTCAATTCAAAAGGTACACCCCCCCAAAAGCCAGAATTCAAGAACACTGGAGTTTAAGGGGAAGGAAGAAGGAAGGTCCCAGGACCCCTCTCCCACCTAGAGCACTAAGCTTCCAGCAGCAGCAGGAACCTCTGGGCAGGCAAAGGCACTGGTTTGGAGGGAGTACATTGTGGGTAGGGCTGTGCCAGGCTCAGAGCTTAGAACACAGGCAGTGGGAAAGGAGCTTGAGAGGGAGCACAGAGTGGGCAGCCTGGTCAGAGTAGGGGAGACCCTCCACAATGCTCCAGCCTTCCAGGAGGTTTTGGCCTCAGGGCAAATCCAGCCCAACTTAATTCCATCAAAAGTCTTTGGAGGTCAGGTAAACTCAATCTCCAACACCCCTCCCCCACAGACTGTACTGAGAGATCACCTGACAAAGTTCCAAGAGGGGAGACTGACAGAAAACCCCACAACCAAAAAAAAAATGAGAGAAGCAAGAACTCAGACAACTTCAGGTAAATATGAGCAAACAACAGAAAAAGAAAAAAAGTAATTACAATCAACAGCTTCTATACAGGCAATGAACAAAGAGCAAATGGAACAGAGATGGAGGAGGGAACATCAAACAATAAAACAGAAAACCCAGCTAATTAGATACAGGCTTTGGAAGAACTCAAAATACAATTCAAAATATAATTAAGAGAGGCTGGAGACAATTGGGACAAGAACTTAAAAAACTATGATCAGTCATCTGGAAACAAAAAATAGTATATTGAAAGCCAAAATCAACCAGCTTGAAAATGAGGCAAAGGAGATGAAAGATGAGGCAAAGAAGACAAAATATGAGGCAAAGGAGACAAGAGATGAGGTAAAGAGAATGAAAGATGACCTCCAAAGAAAATCAGACCAGAAGGAGAAGGATGACCAAAAAGCCAGGGATGAAATCCAGTCTTTAAGAACCAGAATACAACAACTAGAATCAAGTGACTTCAAAAGGCAGCAGGACACTATAAAACAAAATCAAAAGAATGAAAGAATTAAGGAAAATATGAAGTATCTTATTCACAAAACAGAAGATTAAGAAAATTGTTTCAGGAGAGGCAACTTAAGAATCATTGTTCTACCAGAAGACCATGACAAAAGGAAAATCCTGGACATCATAATACGGGAAATTATCCAAGAAAACTGCCCCAATATTCAAGAACAAGAGGGAAAAGTGGAGATTGCAAGAAACCACAGATCACCTCCTGTACTTAATCCCCAACTGACAACACCCAGGAATGTTATAGTCAAATTCAAGAACTATCAGACCAAGGAAAAAATATTACAAGTTTCCAAGAAGAAGTCATTCAGATAACATGGAAACACAGTGAGGATAACACAGGATCTGGCTGCATCTACACTGAAGGACCGAAAGGCATGGAATATGATATTCCAGAAGGGAAGGGAACTAGGTCTACACCCAATAATCAACTACCCAGAAAAACTGACTATATTCTTACAGGGGAAAGTATGGTCATTCAACAAAATAGAATTCCAAGCATATGTAAAGAAAAGACCAGACCTGAACAGAAAATTTGATGCCCAAGCATAGAACTAAAGAAAATCATCAAAAGGTAATTAAAGAAGAGGGATAAAAGAAAAACAAAACAAAAACAATTTTAAAAGACAAAATAAGTTTAAATGATATGTATACCTATAAGAAAAGAGATCATTGGTAATTCTTTTTTTTTTTTTTAAACCTTACCTTCTGTCTTGGAGCCAATACTGTGTATTGGCTCCAAGGCAGAAGAGTGGTAAGGGCTAGGCAATGGGGGTCAAGTGACTTGCCCAGGGTCACACAGCTAGGAAGTGGCTGAGGCCGGATTTGAACCTAGGACCTCCCGTCTCTAGGCCTGGTTCTCAATCCACTGAGCTACCCAGCTTCCCCCTCATTGGTAATTCTTAAAAATTATTATTATTACCTGGGCAGTTGGAAGAATTACACTTAGAGGGATCAGTGACAAACTGTATAGGATGAAATGACAAGACATAAATATATATATTTATGTCTTGTCATTTCATCCTATATAGATATATGCATGCTAAAATACATGTATATGTGTGTGTGTGTGTGTATACATATATATATACACAGTTAGAACTAAAAAAGAGGATAATACTAAAAGAAATGGGAAAAGAAACAAAAGGAGGTAAATTAACATGTCACAAAGAAACTCATGGCAGGAGGGGGGAGAACATAAATACACTGGAAACGTAAAGAGGTTGGAGATGGGAAATACTCAAATCTTAATGCATTGAAATTGACCCAAAGAGGGAACAACAATTGAATCCATTGGGGCAGAGAATAGATTTGCTCCTTATAGGGAAGTAAAAGGGTAACAAGTGGACTGGTGGGGAGGGAAGCAATACAAGGGAGAGAGAGAGTGGGGGTTAGTTTAAAGAGACTGCAAAGAAAATAAAGCAGGGAATAAGAAGGGAGGGGTATAGAAAGGGAAGTAAAATAAGGGTGGAAACCAGGGGGATTGATTAGAAACAAACATTGTTGTAGAAGCAAATAGTGAAAGAAGAAAAGGCAGGACCAGGAGTAGAAATCAAAATACAGGGAAATAAACAGCAGGTAATCATAACTCTGAATGGGAATGGAATGAACTGACCCATAAAATGCAAGTGAATAGCAGAGTGGATTAGAATACAAAACCCTATCATATGCTGTCTACGAGAAACACACATGAGGAAGGTAGATACCCATCGGGTGAAAGTAAGGGGATGGAGCCAAATCTATTGGGCATCAACTGATTAAAAGAAGGTAGGAGTCACAATCATGATATCTGACAAAGTGAAAGTAAAAATAAATCTACTTAAAAGAGATAGGGAAGGTAATTACATCCTGATAAAAGGCAGTACAGACAATGAGGAAATATCCGTACTCAACATGTATGCACCAAATGGCATAGCATCCAAATTTCTAAAGGAGAAACTGGTGGAGCTCAAGGATGAAATAGATAGAAAAACTATACTAGTGGGAGACCTGAACTTTCCTCTATCCGAACTAGATCAATCAAACTGAAAGAAAAATAAGAAAGAGGTAGAAGTGAATGAAATCTTAGAAAAATTAGAGTTAGTAGATATGTGGAGAAAAATAAATAGGGACAAAAAGGAATACATAGTCTTTTCAGCAGCACATGGTACATTCACAAAAATTGACTATGTATTAGGGCACAAAAGCATTGCAAACAAGTGCAAAAGAGCAGAAATAATAAATGCAACCTTCTCGGATCACAATGCAATGAAATTGATAATTAGTAAGGGTACAAGGAGAGGTAAATAAAAAATTAATTGGAAATTAAACATTACAATTCTTCAAAACTGGTTAAAGAACAAATCATAGAAACAACCATTTCATTGAAGAAAATGACAATGATGACACATCCTTTCAAAACCTATGGGATACAGCCAAAGCAGTAGTCAGGGGGAAATTTATATCCTTGAGTTCATATATAAACAAACTAGAGAGGGCAGAGGTCAATGAATTCGGCATGCAGAGTAAAAAACTAGAAAGTGAACAAATTAAAAATCCTCAGATGAAGACTAAATTAGAGATCCTAAAAATCAAAGGAGAAATTAATAAAATTGAAAGTCAAAGAACTATTGATTTAATAAATAAGACTAAAAGCTGGTACTTTGAAAAAACAAATAAAATAAACAAAGGTCTGGTCAATCTAATTAAAAAAGAAAAGAAGAAAACCAAACTGACAGTATCCAAGATAAAAAGGGAGACTTTACTTCTACTGAAAAGGAAAACATATGGCAACACATATGGCAATCTAGGTGATGTGGATGAATATATATATTTAAAACCCTTACCTTCCGTCTTGGAGTCAATACTGTGTATTGGCTCCAAGGCAGAAGAGTGGTAAGGGCTAGGCAATGGGGGTCAAGTGACTTGCCCAGGGTCACACAGCTGGGAAGTGTTTGAGGCCAGATTTGAAACTAGGACCTCCCATCTCTAGGCCTGGCTCTCAATCCACAGAGCTACCCAGGTGCCCCCTGTGGATGAATATTTACAAAACTATAAATTGACTAGATTAGCAGAAGAAGAAATAGAATACTTAAATAATCCATATCAGAAAAAGAAATTGAACATCCATGAAAGAACTCCCTGAAAAAAAGTCCCCAGGGCCTGGTGAATTCTATTAAACATTCAAGGAACAACTAATCCCAATATTAGACAAACTATTTGACATAATAGGCAAAGAAGGAGTTATAACAAATTCCTTTAAGACACAAATATGATACTGATTCCAAAGACAGGCAGGTCAAATACAGAGAAAGGAAACTATAGACCAATCTCTTTAATGAACATAGATGCAAATATCTCAAATAGAATACTAGCAAAAAGACCCCAGCAAGTGATCAAGAGGGTTATTCATTATGATCAGGGGGGATTTATACCAGGAATGAAAGGATGATTCCATAATAGGAAAACCATCCACATAATTGACCACATGAACAAGCAAAGCAACAAAAATCGCATGATTATCTCAATAGATGCAGGGAAAAGCCTTTGACAAAATACTACACTGATTCCTATTGAAAACATTAGAAAGTATAGGAAAATAAGGGCCTTTCCAAAGAATAATAAAAGATATATATCTAAAACCATCAGCAAGCATCATCTGCAATGGGGATAAACTAGATGCATTTCCAATAAGATCAGGAGTGAAACAAAAATGTTCATTATCACCTCTATTATTTAATGTGCTAGAAACACTAGCAGTAGCAATTAGAGAAGAAAAAGAAATTGAAGGCATTAAAATAGGCAATGAGGAGACCAAGCTGTCACTCTTTGCGGATGATATGATGGTCTACTTAACGAATTCTAGAAAATCCACTAAAAAGCTAGTGGAACTAATCAACTACATTTGCAAAGTTGCAGGATACAAAATAAACCCACACAAGTCATCAGCATTTACATATATTTATTTCCAACATATCTTAGCAACAAGAATTAGAATGAAAAATTCCATTTAAAATCACCCTGGACAATATAAAATACTTAGGAATATATCTGCCAAGACAAACACAGGAACTATATGAACCCAACTACAAAACACTTTCCACACAAATAAAACTAGATCAAAATTATTGGGGAAAATATTAATGGGTCATGGATAGGACAAGCTAACATAATAAAAATGATAATCCTATCCAAAGTAATTTACTTATTTTGTGCCATATCCTTAAACTACCAAGAAACATTTTTACTGAATTAGAAAAAAAAACAAACTATAACCAAGTTCATTTGGAAGAACAAAAAAAAAAATCAAGAATATCAAGGGAAATAATGAAAAACATGTGAAAGACAATGGCCCAACAATACCAGATCTCAAACTATACGATAAAGCAGTGGTCATCAAAACAATATGACACTGGCTAAGAGACAAAAGGGTAGGGTCAGTGGAATAGACTTGGGGTAAGTGATCTCAGCAAGACAGTGTATGATAAAGCTAAAGATCCCAGCTTTGGGGACAAAAATCCACTACTTGAAAAAAATTTCTGGAAAAATTGGAAAACAGTATAGGAGAGATTAGGTTTATATCAACATCTCACACCCTACACAAGACAAACTCAGAATGGGTGAATGAATTGAATATAAAGAAGGAAACTATAAGTAAATCAGGTGAACACAGAAGAGTATACATGTCAGACCTTTGGGAAAGGAAAAGTTTTAAGACCAATCAAGAGTTAGAAAACAATTACAAAATTTCAAATTAAGAATTTCATCTGGGTAGCATGGTGGATTGAGAGCCAGGCCTAGAAATGGGAGACAATACACAGCATTGACTCCAAGACGAAAGGTAAGGTTTTAAAAAATAAAAAGAATTTCAATATTAATTAATATATTAAATTAATATATTAAGTAATTAATATATTAAAAAAGGTTTTGTAGTAATAAAACCAATGCAACCAAAATTAGAAGGGAAGCAACAAATTGTGAAAAAATCTTCATAACAAAAAACTCTGACAAAAGTCTAATTACTCAAATTTATATGAAGCTATATCAAGTATACAAAAAATATCAATCCATTCCCCAATTGATAAATGGGCAAAGGACATGAATAGGCAATTTTCAGATAAAGAAATCAAAACTATTAGTAAGTACGTGAAAAGTGTTCTAAATCTTTTATAATTAGAGAGGTGCAAATCAAAACAACTCTGAGGTACCCCCTCATCTCTAGCAGATTGGATAACAGAAAAGGAAAGTAATGAATGTTGAAGGGAATGTGGCAAAATTGGGACATTATTATATTGCTGGTGGAGTTGTGTATTTACCCAGCCATTCTGGATGGCAATTTTCCCAAAAGGCACTAAAAGACTATCTGCTATTTGATCCAGCCATAGCACTTCTAGGTTTATACACCAAGAAATTATTAGGGAAAAGACTTTTACCAAAATATTAATAGATGCACTTTTTGTGCTGGCAAAAATTTGGAAAATGAGTTGTTGTCCTTCAATTGGGGAATGGCTGAACAAATTGTGGTATCTTTTGGTGATGGAATACTATTGTGCTCAAAGGAATAATAAAGTGGAGTAATTCTGTGTGAACTGGAACAACCTCCAGGACTTGATGCAGAGTGAAAGGAGCAAAATCAAGAGAACATTGTACACAGAGATGGATACACTGTGGTACAATCGAATGTAATGGACTTCACTACTAGCAGCAATGCAATGATCCAGGACAATTCTGAGGAACTTATGAGAAAGAACACTATCCATATTCAGAGGAAGAAGCATGGAAATAGATGTGATCTTTGTGCTGGCAAAAAAAAAATTGGAAAACGAGGGGATACCCTTCAATTGGGGAATGGCTGAACAAATTGTGGTATATGTTGGTGATGGAATACCATTGTGCTCAAAGGAATAATGAACTGGAATTCCATGTGTACTGGAATGACCTCCAGGAATTGATAGAGTGAAAGGAGGAGAACATTATACACAGAGACTGATACATTGTGGAACAATTGAATATAATGGACTCTTCTGAGGGATCTATGAGAAAGAACACTATCCACATACATAGGAAAAACACCAAAGAAAAACAACTGCTTGATAACATGAATCGAGGGACATCTGTTTTGGGATATAAACTAAATGATCACCCTAATGCAAATATCAATAATATGGAAATAGATCTTACTCAATGAAACATATAAAACCCAGAGAAATTATGTGTTGGCTATGGGAGGCGTTTTGCGATAGGGCAGGGAAAATTATGAATATTGTTACCATAGAAAAATATTCTCAATTTATTAATTAAATAAAAATAAATTATACCCCCCCAGAAAATCTAAGCCTAAATATCAATGAAAAAAAAAAGATCTATGCTCAGTAAAAATATTTGTTTTTAAATTTTTTATCTGAAGCAGAACATTTAAATTGTAAATTCTCTAAATAATTTATACAAAAGAAAGGAAAACAGTTGTCACTAGAAATGAAAGCAAGAGTTTGAATCATTAGGAAACCCTTTCATGGAAGATACTGTTTGAGTTGAATCTTAAAGGAAATGAGGGATCCTAAATGGTAGATAAAGAGGCAATAAATTATAGGATTGGTGAATACGTGATGCAAAATTCATGTAGAGAAAAATTAAGAAAATGCATGGAGAGACTTCTGAGCTAAATTGGTGGCAGAGTAGAAGAAAGAGGCTACCCCTCCCCACAACTGACCAATATAAAGCTTCTCAAAAGGACAAACACCCAAACTAGGTGAGTGAAGGTGATCTGCCACTGGGTGCAGCCTTGAAGGTAAGCAGGGTTTGGATATTTCCTCGCTATAAGGGGATAAAATGACACCTACCAAAGCATGAGCTAATCACCCCTTCACTATACCACATACCCTGCCAGAGTCAGATGTAGGTCCAGGGCAATCCCTAAGTTCTCAGTGGCTGGCTGAGAGCACCATAGACTTACCCTTGACATTAGTACAAGGCTTTGGCAGCAAGACTTAAGATCCAAGCCTGAGGAGTGATGAGCCTGGGCAACAAGATAATGCAGAGGCTGACTACACACAGCAGACATTGTGGAGACTGGAAAAATAGTCTCAAGGAAAAATGCTTTGTAGCTCAATACACCAAGAGCTGCCTGCCCTCCATCCCATGATCCTAAATGTATGTGTCCTAAAATCTTAAAATCTGTGTCCAATCACAGAACCTAGAGTTTTAGATGGGAGTGGCTAACCAGCACTCATCTATGTACAAGTTTGTTCCTGGTTCCCTCTTGACCTTGAAAATCAACTCTCTCTCTCTCTCTCTCTCTCTCTCTCTCTCTCTCTCTCTCTCTCTCTCTACCTACCTTTTACATTGTGTTCAGTGAGAAAGACTGTGACTTATTCTTACTGTTGGGTTTAAATTCCTATCTTTTGGAAGCACTTTGTAAAAATTGATATGGAAGGATAGTCAGAGCGGTTTTAGCTTTTGCTGCTAATAAGCCACTGTCTTGACTCTACACTCTTGACATGGAACTTTAAACTTTGCAAATTGCAGTTGAAATAAAAACTGGCATTGAGCTTATAGCTTTGAGACTGTTCTTTTTTTTTTTGTATTGGGATGTAGGTATTTAATAAACGCTCATTGAACTGAATTTGGAGTTGATTACTCATGGTTAATAGTGAGTCCCAAGCTAACTCTTCTTAAACTGAAAACACTAAAAATAGGAGAAAAGGTTTAACTAGAGGCAGTATGATGTATGTGAATAGAGTGCTTTAGGAAAATCTGAGTTCAAATCCCATCTCTAATATTTATTTTATAACCGTTGGCAAATTGTGTAAACAGTGTGTATGCATCATTAGCTATACTCCCTAGACCTTATATCTTAAGTCTTAGTGGGATTGTTATTGATTAAATCACTATATTTAATAATTAAATCTATGAGGAACATCTTTGGAAAATAATGATTGTTTTTTGTGCTATCTCAAGTTCTTGGTCTCTATTCTTTTCTCTTTTTCCTAAGATCTTTTGTTTATACTTCTGGTCATCTTATAGAGCTTTTCCTTTTTCTCTGGTGCTTTCTCTGGTGTTTTAAGAACAGAATGTCTTTGTTATGTAGGGTTGTTTTTTTTTCACCTGTGGGGTTAAATATTGAAAGTTACCCATTTTTTTCATTCCTTAACTTCCATTGTCTACAGTCTAATATCAGAAGAAAGACTTTTTTTTTTTCCACCATGACGCTTTTTGACTCTAATGACAGGTTTCAGGAGAGGAGTAAGACATTTATTAAGTTAAAAATAATGAAATACCATTTGAATTAGAATATCATCCATTGGGTTCTGCAGTTATGGAGTGTGGTAAAAATGTGGTTTCTCTCAAACAGCAGGGAGAAGGTCGATCAAGATAAACATTTGGCATAGTAAATAATTGTGTAGGATCTTGACAACTCAGATTCAGAATCAGTTTCTTTGTCTCATTTCCAGATGCCAGGATCCATACAGTTAGAAAATATCCCTTCCTATGCATATAAATAGCTTTTGGTCCATTCTGAGATATTAGACCTTACTCTTTGAATAGATTGCAAAGGTAATAGGGCTAATATCTAAAACTATTATATTATTCTGATTTCTGATAGTAAAAGGTCTGGTGTCTCCTGGTAGGTGATATGGGGATAAGTAGATAATGGGTACTATATATGACTTGCTGAAACATTTGCTAAACATTTTATCAAGTCCTTTATACAAAATGCTTAGACATTTATTGCTGTTTTTCATCCTTCATTTTCAGATAGCCAGTGACAATAAGACATATAATGTCTTGACTTGCCCATGATTTGGATTTAAAAGAGACAGAGTTGAATAACTAGAAAATCAATAACTGATAGCTTAATCAATGCTTAGATTGTGATTTTTAAAAATTGTCACTGTGATCTTATAAAAAGAATTTAGTCCCAGATAAAAGTCTGTGTATGTAACCAGACTAAAAATGTAGTTCCAGGATAATATCCAAGTTACAATTTCAAATATGTGTATTGTTATAGTAATTTTAAGTCTGTGTTACCATATTAATCATGTGGGTTACTCTGTACTAATAAAGGGGATTTCTCCATTCAAAAATGTACTTTGGGAAAGTTAGCTCACATAGGAAGCAGGAGGTTATCCACAGGCCAAGAGAGTAGCCCCAACACTGGATGGGAGCAGGTAGAATATTGGGAGCCTCCTGCAGGGGAGAGGCTAGAGAAATGTGAAACTATAAAAGTGTGGGTATTGGTTTCAGGTTTTGAACTGGAAGGAAACTTAGACTGTGTCCATGTGATTTCTCTGTCATAATAAAGCCAGATCTTTACCCAGAAGGGTCTCCCAGGATTTTATTTTTACAGTTTCACAGTCATCAGCCTTATTACCACTTCTATCACCTTCATGACTATTGGAATAAATTATTATCATCCTCCCATTCCACTAGGAGAAGTCTTCACATACATGGGGTAGACATCCCCCAACTCACCAACAGGTTTGGGGCCTGCTGGTTTGTCCTGTCTACTGAGAAATTTTGCCAAGGTGCAATCATTGCTTATGCTATAACTTCTTGTAGAAACAGGTAAGATTTAGGTGAAAGGTTTAAACCAAAGGTATCTGAGTAGCCCAGAAATAAGCTCAGCAAGTCCTCACACCAGAAGTGCTAGTCTTCCCCGAAAACCTCACACATGTGGTATACATGTGGAGATATTTACTCTCCTTCCAGAAGAGAGAAAGCTATAAAGTTTGCAGGATGCAGAATTAGCTAATTATGTGTACCAAAAGAGGAAACATTAATGACTTGATGGCAATTGAGATGAAAGAACGACCAAATGGGATGCCTAAGCTATGATCCCCAAAACTCTACCAGCTAAAACATTAAACTCAATCTTGGGGCTTCCAGTCAAGATGGCGGCTTAGAGGACGCTAAAGTTCAGATCTCCTGAAACCCTTCCTTACCGATCTCAAACCGAATGCTCCTAGGGCACCGAAATTTAAAACAATCAACAGCATAGACCCTGGGAGTCCTCCTCCTGGACCTGGACCTTGATCAAAAGCTACGCCCCCCCCCCCAAAAGCCAGAACCCGAGACCACTCGGACCTAAAGGGTAGGGAGAATGAAGGTCCTAGGACCCATCCCCCCCAAACCAGAGCTCCGAGTCCAATTCCGAGGCAGCAAAGGCAACCTCAGAGCCCCACGGCCTGCTATTCTGAAGGGCGCACCCTGAAAACAACCTGACCCAGTTGCGGGGGCACCCAGACAGCAGAGAAACAGAGAGAGATGGGGGAGCACGTAACCCCCTGGGAGGAGCCCTCTGAGCACTGGAAAGCCGCGGCCCCTCCCCCTCAGAGAGCAGGGTCTTCTGAAACAACAGCAACCCTCAGGACTGGCAAAAGGGCCTTTGGAGCTGGCTATTCTGAAGGCCACATCCTGAAAACAACCTGACCCAGTTGAGAGGGCACCCAGACAGCAGGGAAACAGAGAGGGACGGGGGAGCTCGTAACCCCCTGGGAGGAGCCCTCGGAGCTACAGGAAGCCGCGGCCCCTCCCCCTCAGAGAGCAGGGTCTTCGGAAACAACAGTAACCCACAGGGCTGACAAAAGGACCCCAGGTCCGGCTATTCTGAAGGTTGCACCCTGAAAACAACCTGACCTAGTCGCAGGGGCACCGAGACAGCAGGGAAACAGAGAGAGAGGGGGGAGCTCGTAACACCCCTAGCTGGAACCTTCCATCCGAATCTCAGTTCAACCCAGGGAAAGCTAATCTTCTTATCAGGAGCCCCCTCCCTGAGCTCAGGGAAGCCGCCCCCACCCCCCCTCAGAGAGCAGTATCTTTGGAAACAACAGTAACCCCCAGGGCTGGCAAAAGGACCCCAGGGCCCCCTATTCTGAAGGCTGCTTCCTGAAAACAACATGACCCAGTCGAAGGGGCACCCAGACAGCAGGGAAAGAGAGAGAGAGAGGGGGGAGCTTGTAACCCCCTGGCTGGATCCTTCCATCGGAGTCTCACGAAAAAAGTCCCTGCCTCAAGGCATACTAAATTCAACCCAGGGAAAGCTAATCTCATTAGGAGCTCTCAGAGCTCCCTGAAGCCACGGCCCCTCCCCCCGCAGAGTGTAGGTGCTGGCCAGCTAAGGCACAGGAACAAGGGCCAAGCTAGGCTTAGAGTGTGGAAGTAAGGCAACGGAGAAGCATCAGGAGGGTGCCAAGGAGAGGAGGGCAGTAACAGGGACACACCAGCAACTCCTGGCTTCCTGGGAAGACAGAACAACAACTGCATAGAACAAACAATCTGCTTAGGGCTAAAACCTCTGAACACCAGAGATAAGAAAAGCTAATCTCCCCCCACTCAGATAGAGATGGCAAACTTCACAGAAGCACAAAAGTCCCAAAATTAAAAAAAAAACAAACAAGAAGGGGGTGACTTTGGACACATTTTATGGAGCAAAAATACAAAACATGGAGGAGATAGAAGAGGAAACACAAGCAAAAGCTCCGAAACCTTCCAAAGGAAATGGAAACTCTCCACAAACCCATGAAGAATTTGAATCTGAAATAATCAAAAAGATGGAAGCCTTCTGGGAGGAAAAGTGGGAAATAATGCAAAAGAAATTCATGCATCTACAAAACCAGTTTGATCAAACTGTAAAAGAAAACCAGGCTTTAAAGCAAGAACTAATAAAGCAAAGCCAAAAGAGCAAGAAATTAGAAGAGAACATAAAATATCTCACTGACAAAGTGACAGACTTGGAAAATAGAGGGAGAAGAGATAATTTAAGAATAATTGGACTTCCAGAAAATCCAGAAGTAAACAGCAAACTCGACATCTTAATACAAGATATAATTAAAGAAAATTGCCCAGAGATTCTAGAACAAGGGGGCAATACAGCCACTGACAGAACTCACAGAACACCCTCTACACTAAACCCCCAAAAGACAACTCCCAGGAATGTAATTGCCAAATTCCAAAACTCTCAAACAAAAGAAAAAATCCTGCAAGAAGCCAGAAAAAAACAATTTAGATATAAAGGAATGCCAATCAGGGTCACACAAGACCTTGCAAGTTCTACTCTAAATGATCGTAAGGCATGCAACATGATCTTCAGAAAGGCAAGAGAGCTGGGTTTTCAACCAAGAATCAGCTATCCAGCAAAACTAACTATATACTTCCAAGGGAAAGTATGGTCATTCAACAAAATAGAAGATTTCCAACTTTTTGCAATGAAAAGACCAGAGCTCTGTGAAAAGTTTGATATCAAAAATCAAAGAGCATGTAACACCTGAAAAGGTAAATATGAAGGAAAGGTAAAAGGAGAAAAATGTTATCTTTTTCTTTTACCCAAACTCTCTTCTATAAGGACTACATTTATATCAATCTATGTATACTAATATGTGGGGAAATTGTAATGTGTAAATAGGGGGAAAAGAAAGACCAAATAGAATAATCTTTCTCACACAAAGATTCACACAGGAAGGGGAGGGGAAGAAAACTCCTATAAGAAGGAGAGGAAGAGAGTTTTTACTTAAACCTTACTCTCAGGGAAATCAACTCTGAGAGGGAAGAACATCCGGATCCATTGGGATCATGAATTCTATCTTACCCAACAAGGGAAGGGAGAAGGGAAAACCAAAGGGGTGAGGGGGGGAGGGAAAACAAAAGGGGAGGGAAAGAGAGGGGGCGAAGGGGAGGGAACAAAAAGGGAGGGACTAAAAAGGGAAACATATCAAGGGAGGGGACAAGGGGGACCAATTTAAAGTAAATCACTGGACTAAAAGGTAGAGCCAAAGAAGAAAAGGTTAGAACGAGGGAAGGATATCAAAATGCCAGGGAGTCTACAAATGACAGTCGTAACTTTGAACGTGAATGGGATGAGCTCACCCATAAAATGTAGACGAATAGCAGAATGGATTAGAACCCAAAACCCTACCATATGTTGTCTTCAAGAAACATACATGAGGCAGGGTGACACCCACAAGGTCAGAATTAAAGGATGGAGTAAGACCTTCTGGGCCTCAACTGACAGAAAGAAGGCAGGAGTGGTAATCATGATATCTGATAAAGCCAAAGCAAAAATAGACCTGATCAAAAGGGATAGGGAAAGTAATTATATTTTGTTAAAAGGGACTTTAGATAATGAGGAAATATCACTAATCAACATATATGCACCAAATAATATAGCACCCAAATTTCTAATGGAGAAACTAGGAGAATTGAAGGAAGAAATAGACAGTAAAACCATATTAGTGGGAGACTTGAACCAACCATTATCAAATTTAGATAAATCAAATCAAAAAATAAATAAGAAAGAGGTAAAAGAAGTGAATGAAATCTTAGAAAGTTTAGAATTAATAGACATATGGAGAAAAATAAATAGGGATAAAAAGGAATACACTTTCTTCTCAGCACCACATGGCACATTCGCAAAGATTGACCATATATTAGGTCACAGAAACATAGCACACAAATGCAGAAAAGCAGAAATAATAAATGCAGCCTTCTCAGATCACAAGGCAATAAACATAATGATCAGTAATGGTACATGGAAAACCAAATCAAAAACTAATTGGAAATTAAACAATATGATACTCCAAAATCATTTAGTTAGAGAAGAAATCATAGAAACAATTAATAATTTCACCGAGGAAAATGACAATGGTGAGACATCCTTTCAAACCTTTTGGGATGCAGCCAAAGGGGTAATCAGAGATAAATTTATATCCCTGAGTGCATATATCAACAAACTAGGGAGAGCAGAGATCAATCAATTGGAAATGCAAAAAAAAAAAAAACTCAAAAGTGATCAAATTAAAAACCCCCAGCAGAAAACCAAACTAGAAATCCTAAAAATTAAGGGAGAAATTAATAACATCGACAGTGATAGAACTATTGATTTAATAAATAAGACAAGAAGCTGGTACTTTGAAAAAACAAACAAAATAGACAAAGTACTGGTCAATCTAATTAAAAAAAGGAAGGAAGAAAAGCAAATTAACAGCATTAAAGATGAAAAGGGGGACAGCACCTCCGATGAAGAGGAAATTAAGGCAATCATTAGAAATTACTTTGCCCAATTATATGGCAATAAATACACGAATTTAGGTGATATGGATGAATATATACAAAAATACAAACTGCCTAGACTAACAGAAGAGGAAATAGAATTCTTAAATAATCCCATATCAGAAAATGAAATCCAACAAGCCATCAAAGAACTTCCTAAGAAAAAATCCCCAGGGCCTGATGGATTCACCAGTGAATTCTATCAAACATTCAGAGAACAGTTAATCCTAATACTATTCAAACTATTTGACATAATAAACAAATAGGGAGTTCTACCAAATTCCTTTTATGACACAAACATGGCACTGATTCCAAAACCAGGCAGGTCAAAAACAGAGAAAGAAAACTATAGGCAAATCTCCCTAATAAATATAGATGCAAAAATCTTAAATATGATACTAGCAAAAAGACTCCAACAAGTGATCAGAAGGGTCATCCACCATGATCAAGTAGGATTTATACCAGGGATGCAGGGCTGGTTCAATATTAGGAAAACCATCCACATAATTGACCACATTGACAAAGAAACCAACAAGAATCATATGATTATATCAATAGATGCAGAAAAAGGCTTTGATAAAATACAACACCCATTCCTACTTAAAACACTAGAAAGCATAGGAATAGAAGGGTCGTTCCTAAAAATAATAAACAGTATATATCTAAAACCATCAGCTAATATCATCTCCAATGGGGATAAACTAGATGCATTCCCAATAAGATCAGGAGTGAAACAAGGATGCCCATTATCACCTCTACTATTTGACATTGTACTAGAAACACTAGCAGTAGCAATTAGAGAAGAAAAAGAAATTGAAGGCATCAAAATAGGCAAGGAGGAGACCAAGTTATCACTCTTTGTGGATGACATGATGGTCTACTTAAAGAATCCTAGAGATTCAACCAAAAAGCTCATTGAAATAATCAACAACTTTAGCAAAGTTGCAGGATACAAAATAAACCCACATAAGTCATCAGTTTTTCTATATATCTCCAACACAGCTCAGCAGCAAAAACTAGAAAGAGAAATCCCATTCAAAATCACCTTAGACAAAATAAAATACCTAGGAATCTATCTCCCGAGACAAACACAGGAATTATATGAACACAACTACAAAACACTCTCCACACAACTAAAACTAGACTTGAGCAATTGGAAAAACATTAACTGCTCATGGATAGGACGAGCCAATATAATAAAAATGACCATCCTACCCAAATTTATTTATCTATTTAGTGCCATACCCATTGAATTCCCAAAATATTTCTTTACTGATTTAGAAAAAAACCATAACAAAATTCATTTGGAATAACAAAAATCAAGGATATCCAGGGAAATAATGAAAAAAAAAAACAGATATTATGGGGGCTTTGCAGTCCCAGACCTTAAACTATATTACAAAGCAGCAGTCATCAAAACAATTTGGTACTGGCTAAGAAACAGAAAGGAGGATCAGTGGAATAGACTGGAGGAAAGCTACCTCAGCCAGACAGTATACGATAAACCCAAAGATCCCAGCTTTTGGGACAAAAATCCACTATTCGATAAAAACTGCTGGGAAAATTGGAAGACAATATGGGAGAGATTAGGAATAGATCAACACCTCACACCCCACACCAAGATAAATTCAAAATGGTTGAATGATTTAAACATAAAGAAGGAAACCATAAGCAAATTGGGTAAACACAGAATAGTATACATGTCAGACCGTTGGGAGGGAAAGGCTTTAAAACCAAGCAAGACATAGAAAGAATCACAGAATGTAAAATAAATTGTTTTGACTACATCAAATTAAAAAGCTTTTGTACAAACAAAACCAATGTAACTAAAATCAGAAGGGAAACAAAAAATTGGGAAAAAATCTTCATAGAAACCTCTGACAAAGGTTTAATTACTCAAATTTATAAAGAGCTAAATCAATTGTACGAAAAATCAAGCCATTCTCCAATTGATAAATGGGCAAGAGACATGGATAGGCAGCTCTCAGATAAAGAAATCAAAACTATTAATAAGCACATGAAGAAGTGTTCTTAATCTCTTATAATCAGAGAGATGCAAATCAAAACAACTCTGAGGTATCACCTCACACCTAGCAGATTGGCTAACATAACAGCAAAGGAAAGTAATGAATGCTGGAGGCGATGTGGCAAAGTAGGGACATTAATTCATTGCTGGTGGAGTTGTGAACTGATCCAACCATTCTGGAGGGCAATTTGGAACTATGCCCAAAGGGCGACAAAAGAATATCTACCCTTTGATCCAGCCATAGCACTGCTGGGTCTGTACCCCAAAGAGATAATGGATAAAAAGACTTGTACAAAAATATTCATAGCTGCGCTCTTTGTGGTGGCCAAAAACTGGAAAGCGAGGGTATGCCCATCAATTGGGGAATGGCTGAGCAAATTGTGGTATATGTTCGTGATGGAATACTATTGTGCTAAAAGGAATAATAAAGTGAAGGAATTCCATGGATACTGGATCAACCTCCGGGAAGTGATGCAGAGAGAGAGGAGCAGAACCAGGAGAACATTGTACACAGAGACTAATACACTGTGGTATAATCGAATGTAATGGACTTCTCCATTGGTGGTAGTGTAATGTACCTGAACAATCTGCAGGGATCTAGGAGAAAAAACACTATTCATAAGCAAAGGATAAACTATGGGAGTGGAAACACCGAGGAAAAGCAACTGCCAGAATACAGAGGTTGAGGGGACATGGCAGAGGAGAGACTCTAAATGAAACTCTAATGCAAACATTGACAACATAGAAATGGGTTCGTATCAAGAACACATGTGAGACCCAGTGGAATCACGCGTCGGCTATGGGGTGTGGGGGGGAGGAAAAGAAAATGATCTTTGTCTTTAATGCATAATGCTTGGAAATGATCAAATAAAATATTATTTAAAAAAAACTCAATCTTGGGATCTCAGGAATAATCATGTACAACCTCCTTATTTCATGGGTAAGAAAACTGAGACCTAGAAAGATCATACAAATAGGAAACAGTTGAACCAGTATTTGACCCAAGACTCAAGATACCAGATTTACCATTGTTTCTTGTGTACCGTCTTGCCACTCCAAGTTATTCATTGGAAATATGATTAGCAAGGTACAGAGGGAAGAAGGAAATAAAAAATATTTGGCTTCGAGTCTTGTCCCTAACCCAGGTTCCAGCTAGCTAGATGGTCACAGACAAGATATTAAACCTTTCGGTGACAAAGTACTCCCCAAGGCAGTAAATTAAAGCTGAGTAGTATTGAGGGAAGGAATTGTCCCACATCAGTGAAATCACAGATGTCATCACCCCAAAATTTATTTTTTCAAACTTGTGTCCAAAAATTCAACTTCATAAATTTAAGAGAGAGGACAAAGTAGTTTATATGATAAACATCTGGGAGTCTTAGTAGATTATAATACATTACAATATATCCACTATGTAATATAGAAGAAAATAACAAAAACAAAACAATGAAAACATGAAATCTTTGCCTTTGTTAAGAAAGGCAAGGGCGGGGGGGGGGGGGTGTAAAGCTCAGTAGATCAGTAGCAGAGTAGCAGGCCTGGAGATGAGAAGTCGTGGGTTCAAATATAGCCTTAGCATGATTCTGGGCAAGTCTTTTTATTCTAATTGCCTAGCCCTTAGCACACTCCTGTCTTGGAACAGATACTCAGTTATTGATTATGAGATAGAAGATAAGAATTTCTTTTTAATGTATGGTTTCAAAAATGAGGAAGAGGATAAGCCCTGTTTACCCTGTGCTGGTCAGAACAAATCTAAGTGATTGTGTTCAATTGAGGACACCACAATTTAAGAAGCATATTAATATGAAATTTCTGTGAAAAGTATCAGTATGATGAAAGATGATATAAGAGCAGATGGGGCTGAGGAGACTTAGAATGTTGTGGAAGCTGAATTGAGTGACAGAGACAGACAGTTGGAGTTGAAGCAAAAGAATTTGGGCAAAGAACCAGAATGGAGGGGGGCTTTTGATCTTGGATCTTGACGAGAGAGGACGAACTCATGCCTGCTTGGGACCAATTGAAAGTTAGCCCAAGGGATTTACCTTGGACATCTCACCTCAAAACCTAGTGTTTTCCTGATAGTCTCTATCATTAATAAAGGAGAGATTCTGGTCTCTCTGGACCTGAGGGGTCAAGGATTCAGACAGCCTCTGAGTTTGAACCCAAGCCTTTGAACCCAAAGACTTCAACCTTTACTTGCATTACATCAAACCCCTATCATACTTTTAATACTGTAGTTTTAGATTAGAATAAGAAATAGGGGAAGAGAAGGTGAATTTCTGTTTTTGGCCATTTGGTCAGTCAGGAAGAAGGACCTTTGGGATTAGCGATTCAAGGACTCTTCTGCCACCTTTATCATAATTAAAATAAACTTAAATCACAGTCAGATAAACGGAGATTTTATTCAGGGAGACATAGAGGGAATAAGGAACTCGGAGACTGGCTGATGAAGCCGTACTCTGTCTGTGCCACTTTAACCCAGAGGGGAGGATTTTGCCTGAGTGGGATCTGAGCTTATCAACCCTGGGGTACCCTCAACTTTACCCATAAGTGAAGACCCCAGTCAATCTACCATCGCTTGTTCATTCTCTGGTAATCCATCTTTACCGAGACTTTCCTCCTTGTCCCAGTAATAGCAACATATAGAGAGAGGTCCTGAAGGATACACACACCCAAGTCTGTCAATGCATACCATCTAGGCACCTCTCAAACTATATTAATTTATTAGGATATTATGCACTTATTACACATATTAATATGGAATTTCTGTGAAAAGTATCAAGATGATGAAAGGCCTTAAAAATCATGATTTATGCTACATTACATGTAATTATATTTATGCTTAAGCTATATGAAAGAAATTGAAAATTTCTAGTTTGAAGATTACACTAAATTGGGAAAATATTGGCTATTTTGAAGTTTTAGAAGGACTGTCATGTAGAAAGTAGATTCAACTTATTTGTGCTGAAAGGCACATTTAGAAGTGGTAGAGAGGTATATTTGGGTAATATATGAGGAAAAATTAAGAATTATTAAAATAGATTAGTTATATCCCATGATGACCTCTGGAGTCTCTTCAAACTAAGATTTTATAATTCTTTGTTTCTCAACAATTGGCCCAATTTAGATTTTAAAGCACTCCTATTGCTCCATTTAGATTCCAGAAAAAATTATGTGCCACTGAAGAATGGAGAAGAATAATTGGGTTGTTTTTAGTGGATTTAGTGGGTTTAGTGGGTTTTTTGGACATGTGAACTCCATCTTACAATTGTCTCCTTGTAAGTGCTGCCCACCAATAGTTACTTCCAGGACAAGGGAAAATAATAGCACAGTTCTCTACTGTTTCTACATTGTTGATTGACCCTGTTAGCTATGCCCTAAGGAATAAAAATGTCAAAATGGCAAGTAAGCATACTCTTGGTAGGGAATCATGACCTTAGATGAGAAGAGTAAGAGAAAAAACAGAAATAGTTTCTTGAAACAAGAGTTGTGGAAACAAATGAATTTTCCAGAGGTATTTTAATAATTGCTATTACCCTTAGAGAAAAAAAGGAATCTTTCCCAGTACCTTTATATTCCTCATTCTTGTTTTAAATTGAATTATAGTGATCTATTGAATTAATGTCCTAAAACTTACTTAATTATTCTTTTATTGTTGAACATTTGGATTGTAACAATTATGTATTATATGTATCTTTGAAGCAGACAAATGGCACCTGATAGCTTATGATGATGTACACTAAACTAAACAGCAAGAGCAACAACACATTTATTTAGTGCCCAATGCATGTCAGGACTTCTTTTTTTCCTACTCCACTTAGTCTGATTTCTTTCACCAAGAAACAGAAGCTGAGTGGGTTATAATCATTAAGTAACTGGGAAGTTTGGAAGAAAGAAGAAATAAAGGAAAGATTTAAGGAATAAAAGAATAAAGGAAGGCTTTATTAAGTGCTTATCATGTGATACACACTGTGCTTAAGTGCTTTAAAAATATTATTTCATTTGATCCTCACCACAATTCTGTAAAAGAGGTGCTATTCTTACTTCTATTTTACAATTGAGCAAACTAAGGTAGCTAGAGGCTTAAATGACTTGCCCAGTTGTCATTGTAAGTAAATTTCTGAGGCAACAATTGAACACAGGTTTTCTTGATTTTAGGTCTAGTCCTCCAGTCATTGAACCTTCTAAATATCATTATGCCAATCACTACAATGATTCCTGAACTCATCAATATTGTAGACATGAAATGGGGTAGCTCAGTGGCACAGTGAGAGATGGGTCTAGAGATGAGAGGTACTGGGTTCAAATCACACTTCCTATCTATGTGACGATGGCAAGCCACTTACCCCTCCTTGCCTAGACCTTATGGCTCTTCTGCCTTGGATGGTCTATAATAAACTACTGACACTCATTGATCAAATGGCATAGAAGAAGATTTGGGTTAAAATTTCCCCTCTGATTTCTCTCTGATCCTTTTTCACTACTATGACCTTGGGAAAATCACTTAACCTCATTTTACCTTTGTTTCTTCATCTCTAAAATGAAGGGGTTTGACTTCAGTGGATTTGAACTATCTTATCATTTCCTTCTTCTGTCCCTATGACAGAGGATATATGTTCAGCAGAAAGACCAGAGCATATAATGTACATTTTTCAAGTCGTTCCATTAGAAAGAAATTTTTTATTTTCATTCCTAGGTGGTACAAATGGTTAGCAATTGACACTGATATCACTCAAGAGTAACAAAAACAAGAGACAAAAGTAAGGGCTATGTTTCTTCCTTCCTGTGAACTTCATTTTCCCTAATTAAAATCAAACACCTGAAACCTCAAAAGATTTGTCTTCAAGAGAGCAATTTTCCTTTGTAATGAACCATTTCAATTAGTTGATGGTAGAAATCATTCACACATATCAGATGTATTTGCTGTTGTTGGGAACAGGCTGGAGACACTCATTATAGATGGTGTCACAGTCCTTAAAGGTGACATGATAATCACAGCCCATTGAGAGATGAGCTCATGTAGTTTGCTTCTCTATAATTTGACCCCAGTCATTGCTCTCCAGACCCAGACTGTCAACGACTTCACTCTGACAGTATCAAGGTTCTTTCAACCTTAATGCTAGCAGTTCCCTTCTCTACTACTATTAGCTGTCAGTCTTTCTCACTACAGGAAGGAGAACACAGAAATTCAGTAAGTGACTTTTCTGTTCCTCAGACTTTGAGATAGGGAAAGGTTAGGAAAGAGATCTCAAAGAATCTTTATTTTTTTCTCTCCATTTTCTCTATTTGTGATTACACACATGTGTTTGTACTTAATATACATGCCCTTTTCCTTTTCTAATGCATTTTTCTTTTTCTTTCTATTTTCCTCCAAATAATGAATGTAACATACATACTAATATATAATAGGAGTTATCATTGACAAGAGGGTATATTATATACTCTCCAATTTTTTTATTCCTATATATTACCCATTTATATCTTATATACTCTTCATTTCTATATAATATATCTATACACCTATGTGTAGATATACATTTTTCTCTCCATATATGCACATTCTTTCACTTCATATAGTCTATTTTCTTCTGATTTACTCTTTTTAAAAACTCTTTTCTATATATTTGATCTTAAAATTTTTTCTTTTACCTCTTATATAGTAACATTTCCTTTAATTGCTATTTCTCTCTCTCTCTTTTTTTTTAAACCCTTACCTTCCTTCTTGGAGTCAATACCGTGTATTGGCTCCAAGGCAGAAGAGTGGTAAGGGTAGGCAATGGGGGTCAAGTGACTTGCCCAGGGTCACACAGCTAGGAAGTTGCTATTTCTCTTTTAAGAAAAACAAATAACCTTTAATTTTCATTTGTTTTATTTTTCCCCTTGGTAGCATTTTCTCCCTTTCAGGTTGATTATCACCTGGTCTATTTACTTTTTTTTCTTCTGTTCCATTTAAAAATATTTCTTTTATATTTTCACTTATCTTTCATTTTCTTTGATTTTTTTCTGTCTTTCTGTCATTTCCCAGATTCCTTCACTTCTTGTTTTAAAGCTAGGCAATATTACTATTACCATGCCCATATTGTGAACTAACTTTTTGTTTTTCCTTCTTTTCCCTTCTTTTCCTTTCTTTTTTAAATTTCCTGATTAATACTCTTTCCACTCTCATACTTAGGTCCAATTAGTTGATGACAGAGATGATTTGACCATATAAGAGGCAATTCTTATTATTGGGAAGAGGCTGGGGACACCCCCCTGCCTAATGTTTCAAAGCTCTTACAGGTGATATAATAATCACACTCCTGTTGAGAAATGAGCTCATATATTTTGCTTATCTATAATTTAACTCCAGTCATTGCCCTCTTGATTCATCCTGTCAGAGATGCACTATGAGAGCAGCAAGATTGAATCTTGAATCTACTCTCATTACTGACTGTCAGTCTTCCCCATAGTAGCAAGGAGACCACAGGGATTCAAGTATCTCTTTATTCCTCAAATTTGAGAAAGATATTAGAGAAGAGATTTTTCAAAGAATCTCATTATTTCTCTTCCTCTTCCCATATTTTGTTGCTATGCAGATATATTGGTATGTAATATAGGAGCTTTTCCCCTTTTCTAATATACTTTCCCCCTTTATATCACCTTTCCCTCCATAAAATAAGACTATAATGAATATATGACAATTAATATATAAACATGCATACACAATGATTTTTCTTTCCACTTTCCTAGGTTTTAAAAAATGTATCTATTTTAAAATTTTTCTCTTCAGTTTTTTGGTAGTTTTTCTGCTTCATTTTTCTTCCCTCTTCCCCTATTTCCTTCTATCTTCTTTTAAAACAATTTCTTTTTTTCACTTTCATTTTTCTCTTCCTCTTTCACAAGCATCTTTTAAAATATCTCCTGTCCACTATGCCATTTTCCTTGCCTATAACCTCTATTTGTTTCTTTACTTCTCTTTTTGATCATCATTGTATTAGTCCAACTTACCTCTTTTTTAATTTTACTGCCTTTATTCATTCTCCTTTTATTTTTCCAGTCAATCTTTTTCTTTTCCCTGATTGTGCTCTGAATGTGGCAAATGCTTTTAACAATGAATTCAATTTCAATACATTTATATTTATAATGTCACTGTTGTTTCTGTACTTGTCTTAGATACCCATACACAACTCATAAAATAAAAATAAGCTGAATTCATTGAATCTTGTCCTCTTTTCCCATATTTTAGCATTTTTCTTTTTCAATTACTCAAATTTTCTTTTTAACTATTGTTCTTTTTAGATTTATTTCTCCGCATTCCATTCCTCTTTGATTAGTTTATCTTATATTTTCTTGACTCATTTGCCGTCTCATCATTAATCTTTCTATACCACTGATTTCCTCTATCATTCTCTTTTCTTCTTTCATGTATGCAATATTGTGATCCTTTATCTTTTTAAATTCTTTTTATTGCCTATATTCAACCCACTCAAAGAGGGTATTTTATCCATCAGTTTTATTTTCTGAATATTAACTTATTTTGCATTAAATAGGTCTAATCCCCTGTTTCTTGATTTGAAATAGTTTGTTTTTAGGTTTTCTAAGCTATCTCAATAGGCTACAGCAATAAAGGGCTATTTATGCCTTTTTTTGGTCTGGCATGCCACTTATTCATTGTTTTAATTCCCATGCTACTCTTTCATAACACAGGTGATATGGAAAGGTAACAAAGGGAGAAACAGGAATCATCATATATTCTTACCCATGCCCTGACAAAGAATCATGACCACACTATTTGTTCTATTTATTTAATTAAACTCTATGTTAATTCAATGCTTTTATCATCTCTTTCATCAATTTCCTTAAAACTGAAAAATCACAACCCATAGTAGCTGCTATCATCCACTCACACATTAAGACAAAGTATTAAACAGAGACAGCATAGCTTAGAGATTAAGAAATTTGACATAAAGCCCTGAATCCCAGCCCCACGCTTTCTATGTCACTCTTGATGAATTATTCAGCCTCCAAGTGGTCTAAGCAACTTCTGACCATGCAACGGAGATGGTTGCCTCCTTCAGGGAATTTTACATCCCTATTATATTGTACTTTGTTGGAAAGATAGAGTTCTTCATTTACACCATGACCTCCAAGCCCTTGATCTGCTCCCCCCCCCAATTCTTTCCCTTTACATCAACCCTACATTAGCTACACTATCATCCCTTTATGAACTTGACCTCTTGAAGAATCAAATGAGCTCTTTCCTATTATTTCTCTTAAATTGTTTGCCCCTTATCTCTGTTCTTGCTTTACCAACCCTTTTCTCTTGGATTGTTTTCACTGCCTCTGCCTTTCTTCCTACATGCATCCTACTGAAAAAAAAAAGTTAGGAAAAAAGCGGAACTACCTTGGGTTGATTGAGCTTGGTCAATAACCTCAATTGGGCCCTCACTACTACTAGGTAATCCTTTTAAATCTCCCTAATTCATTCCCTTTCCCACTCATCATAGCAGCCTTTCCAAACCTTTTATTGCTCTTCAATCTTACCATGTCTTCCCTTCCTACTACTCACTATGCTGAGAAACTTGTTTCATATTTTACTGAAAATGTTGAAAACTGTCTCATAGCTCCTTTCCTACTTTTCATCTCGCATCACTCTTATGATTTCTGTCACCTCACCTTTTTCTCACTTAATAAAATGAGGTTACCTTTTTCCATATCATCTTCTTCAAAAATTCTTCCCTAATTGTTAGTTCTTTCTCTTAAGCCTCTATTGGCCATTTATATAATGCCTATAAAAATGCTCATATCTACCTCATGCCCCCAAATTTGTCATTCGATCCATTCCTATCATTCAGTGTCTCTCTTCCTGTTTGTTTCTAAATGTGTCTCCTTTTCTTTTCTCTCAGTCTCTTTTTAACTCCATACAATTTTGGTTCTATCCACATTAGTCAAGGAAATGTACTCTTTCTCCAAAGGTATTAACATTCTTCTAATTGCCAAAATGAATGGTCTCTTCTTCTTTTTTTTTTTTTGATGGTGAATTCAGTACAAAATTTTAATTTCAGAGCTTAACAATTATAAATGTGTGTGTACATTTAGTCAATCAAGAATCAAACCTCAGTCTAAGCTACTGCATATACACATTGAAACAAAAAAGTACAAGTCATGAAAAAAATGCTCTGAGACTTCTTTACTATAAGGAAATAATTAATGATGTTAAACTATCTTGCACACTAAACATCATAAATTGCAAAGTCAGCATTTTATATTACTGATTTTATTAACTTTTCAAAACACAACTATAGTTGAATATTACAACAAAAACAATAGCTAGTAGTGAGTGTGTAAGATGATTGTAGTCCTTCACTCATTCACTATTGCATACAAGAGCCAGCATTACAATGAAGAGTATTCACTGGCCCCCCATTAAGAGGTTTGACACTGAACACCACCTCTGGGATGATGCTCATCATCCTCATAAGCTTCCCCATTGTAATGGCGCCTTCTTTCTTGAGATGGGTCAAAGTCCACCAGTTCTACCTGATCCATTTCTTCAGTCTCCTCCACTTCCTTTTTTTCAGGCAGTAACTTTTCCAATAAAGATAGCTTATCTGATGAAAGAAAGCCATTCTCTGGGAAGTTTACCTTAAATTCAATTATGAGAATTCCTTTCTCATAAGGTCTGCAATAAATAGGCATGCCTTCATTCAGTACACATTTGATATCTCCATGTTTGACAATCTGACCAGGATGAGAAGTAATGACTATAGTTTTACTATCAAGAGTTGATATTGGTTTCTGAAAACCACACAATGCTTCAACCAACTGGATATCCAAACACACGAAAAGGTCCTTACCCCGACATGTAAATATAGGATTGTCCTTCTGATCCAAAACAATGATAATACCTCCTGGCTCAAGTCCTGGTTCCTGGTCACCTTCACTGTGGAATGTTATCTTCTGACCATCTTTCATGCCCTTGTCAATATGAACCTCCAAAATTGTTTTCTCTCTAACAATTTTCCTTCCATTACAGCTTTTACATCTATCTTTAGGGCTGATTCGTTCCCCATGCCCTTGGCATTCCATGCAAACTGATTGAATTTGCTGAACCATTCCAGGTCTTATCTGATGAATTCTTATTTGCATTCCAGTACCTCTACAATTGGGACAGCATTCTACAGCTCCTTTCTTACCACCTGTCCTTCACATTTATCACAAATTACATTCTTTTGCAAAGCCAGTTTTCTTGTTGCACCAATATATAAATCTTCTAAGGTCACCGACAACTGATGAACAACATTTTTACCTCTACGTTCCCTTTGCATTCTTCCACCTCCTCCAAAAAACATATCAAAGATATCCATTGGAGAACCAAAGCCACCACCAGAACCACCCTCTTTTATGGCTTGTTCTCCACCTTTGTCATATAAGTCTCTCTTCTTTGCATCAGAAAGCACTTCATAAGCTTGAGAAATCTGTTTGAACTTTTCACCTTCATTTGGATTCTTGTCTGGGTGATATTTCAAGGCTAGTTTTCTATATGCCTTTTTTAGTTCTTCCTGGGAGGCATTGGGTTTTACTCCCAAAACATCATAAGTTGTTTCCTTCACCATTTTCTATAGCCGGGGAGCAACACTCTCAGTAAGCCGGGTGTCGAAATGCCCACGTTCGGGGTGGGGTGAAAGGGGACCGCCCAGGAGCCGGTTGGGAGGTTGGGGGAGAGAGTGGAAGAAAGAGAAGATGGGGGGAGGGGGACGAGGTCTTGGGCGCGGAGCTCAGGCAGCAGCAGCTGCTACCCTCCGCTTCTCGCCGAGTTTTTTGGAAAGTTCCATGAATGGTCTTTTCTCAATCCTGTCCTTTATTGACTTCTCTGCAGTCTTTGACACTGTCAGTTACCTCCTGTCTTAGGTTTTCATGCTCTCTGTGGTTCTTTCCCAAGCTCTCTGCCAACTCCTTCTTAGTCTCTATTACTACATTTTTATCCAAATTATGACCAGTAATTTTGGACAGGCCACAGTGCTCTGTTCATGGACTTTATTCTCTTCTCCCTCTATATTTTCACTTTGTTGTCTCATCAGAATCTCTATTTAGTAACCATCTGCATGCTAAGGACACTCTAATCTACTTACACAAACCCTAACCTCTCTTTTGAACTATATTCTCCTGTCTCCTATTCCACTTTAATTATCTCAAATTATTTGTTCCATAGACATCTTTAAGACAACATGCCCTAAGTTGCACTCATTATTTTTACTTCCATGGCCTCTTCTATTTGTACCCTCCCTTTTACCTTTGAAGTTTCTTTTAGGTACCTAGGCAGGTCACCCAGGTATCACCCTCAACTTCTTACTCTTATGCCCCATATTCATTTGTGGCCAAATTCTTTAGATTTTCCCTTAATGTCATCAATTGCATATATACTTTCTCTTCCCTGACACCACTAACATCTTGGGGTAGGCTCTTATCATTTCATTTCTGTACTATTGCAATAGACTGCTGGTTAGTTTACTTACCTCAAATCTCTCTCTACTTCAGTCCTAATAACTCTAATTCAGTTGTCAAAGGACTCTTCCAGAGTAAACTTAATAAAGTCCTATTGCTTCTCTCACTAGAACATTTAAATCTTTTTACCACCTGCCCTATCTAACCCTTTCAATCTTTTTATACTCCACTCTCCAAATATTCTGTGGTGCAGTGACATAGGTCTTTCCCTTTCTTGAATAGGACACTCCATCTTCCATTTCTGGGAATTATCTGTTATATAGCTTGCTTGTACATTTTTTACATGATGTTTCCTATTATATTCTGAAGCTCTTAAGAGCAGGAATGATCTTTTACCTTTCTTTTTATCCCCAATGCTTAGCATAGTACCTGGAACATATTAGGCATTTGAAAATATTTGTTGACCAACAAAAGTTAAAAATTAATAACACAAGCTCTATTGTGCTAATGGCTCCTCAACATAATTAAGAATTTGAAAGACCTAAGAGAAATTATTATCACTAAAAGACTATTTCAAGTTTTCAGTAATAGTATTACAATCTGACATGATAATTTAATATAATGAACAAGGGAATGAAATGTAAATTGCATATCAAGTACCAACATATGGAGATATTTTTGTTGATCAGATTAAAATACATGTCAGAACAATATTTTTGGTCCTCAACTTTTGCAAAGCACAGTCAGAAAATAGCATAGTCATATATATATATATACATATATATATATATATTCAGTAAAATAAAACAGATAAAAATGAATAAAATCAAGCTTGTGTGGAGTTTAAGAAGTCCTCCTATTTGGTTAAGTGCTTCTATAACCACCACCCTCACCTTCCCCAAGAGAGAATTATAGTTATACATAAAAGCAATACCACTTCAAACAAACAATTGGTATTATGGAATGACTTCAAGATAGATTGCTGGAAATAAAAATCCATATGAAAGCATTCTATATAGCAAATAATTACATGACAATTGTGACCACATCATGGATAGGCACATTGAAGTGAAGAACATTTCGTATAAATGTATAGGATAATGAGCAATGTAGAAATTTTTTAAGAGAAAAAAAATTGGTAACATTTTTTCCATTACAAAACCCTATTTACAAGAGCCCTGTCTCTTGTAAAATATAGAAACTATTACAAAAGTGAATTTTTTAAAAATTAAAATCCTTCATCTGTTTTCAACTCTAAAATAAGTACATAGCTTTTAAATGAGGTAGCCAGTGAAGATAAGGTCCACTATGAGTAGAATGTAATTTTCTAAATCTAAAAGAGAAGTAAGATAATGTATTGTAAAAGTATTGCATTACTCTGCTCTTGTGGTGGCATTTGTCAAGTCACTTCAATACCCCTTAACTCATAATCCTTATTTGCAAAATGAGAGTACACAATCACTGTGGTAATATGACGTCTTAGATCTATGATTCTATGAACTATTAATATAGGACATCATAACTTCTCAATATTCTAACTGCTGGAAGAAAAAGAACCTTATTGTAATGTTTATGGAAATCATAAAACTCTATCATTTCAATTTTTAGATTTTCTGATTATTCCTTTCCTTTTAGGCTATTCTGTTAATTGTGGTATTGTTTCTACTGAATCCCTGAAGACAAATGATACTTAGTGACCTGATCTGTGGTGTGGTATTCTTCTTTCAATGTGCCATTGGTATTGTAGGGAATTTGTTGCTCTTCATGCACTATGTCTATATTACCTTCAGAAAGCCTCAAGAGAAGAAACTTTTGGACTTCATTATTGCTCATTTGAGTTTGACCAATATAGTCACACTTTGTACCAGAGGAATCCCAGAAATTATATTTTGTTTTGGGATGAGAAATTTTTTTGATACTTGGGGGACTAAGATTGTCATGTACATTTACAGAGTTTCTCGTGGACTTTCTGTATGCACAACAAGTCTTCTGAGTATATTCCAAGCCATCATTATCAGTCCACACAACTCTGTGTGGGCATGGATCAAAGTCAGAGTTTTCAGATATATATTACATTACTTTTTCTTTTTCTGGGTCACCAATGCATTGATTTATATCTCATCCATTCAAAGCACTGAAGCAGTCACAAATGACAATATATCTACCTATCGTTACATTTCTCATCTTTTTGTAGTTCCATCAAGAAATAGTCATAAGGTCACAGTTAAACTTATGCTTAGTATTTTTATTCATGACATTATTTTTCACTTTCTTATGGGTTTGTCCAGTACCCACATGGTGTTTCTCCTTTATAGACATAGCAAGCAAGTACAGTACATTCATAGAAATCATCATTCCCCTAGATCTTTGCCTCAGGTCAGTGTTACAATGACCATCCTTTTGCTTGTGAGCTGTTTTGTTTTATTCTACTGGCTTAACAATTGTATCTCCTTATACTTAAGTTTTACAATTGTAAAACATGTTGACTTGGACACCATTTCATCCTTTTTTGGTTTATGTTACCCTGCCCTCTGTCCCTTAATACTGATTACCAGAGAAAATCGTTTCCCAAAGCTTAATTTTATGCCCGGGAAGTCAAGAAGATCTCACAAGGATTTTATGGATGAATTAGTTAAACCATGAATTGAATCTTCTCCCAATGCCTCAATGAGTTTCAGTGTTCTTGTCCTAGAAATTATGTTATAGTTCATGAACATAGTACTTTGTAAAACATCCTTTGAAAGAATTTTTCATCTTATAACTGAATTTGAATTAAATTTTCTTTCTCTTTCACCCCTCAGTATGAGAATGAGCAACAGAAAGAGTCAGATCTTTCTTCATATACTCATACTAGCTAACTTTTGTCTTGGGTAATGTCACCCTTATTAATAAACTGTGTATTCCTTTTGTGTAAAATGAAAGAGAAGATGCAGATATGTAGAGATTAAAGCCTAATCTAACCTAACTCTGACCATGTGGTTGTCCACATGACTGGCTGACTCAGTCATGGTGCTGCACTGTTTCCATGAGATCACAGAGACATTTTATAATAGGAGATGGAGACCTTCTAAGTGGTATAATCCACAGCAATATGATGTCTAGGATGTTGTTCCTTCAAGGACAGTTTTCTGCTTAGGTAGTAAGGGTTGAATTTTGTCAGACAACAGAAACCATAAAAAAAAGTGAGTGAACCTGTACCAAAAAGGACATTTAGGGAGAAATGGAAAAATGAAAATAGAAAAGGTGTGGGGTAATAACAAACTGCATAATAAGATGTTAAAATATTTTTGCCCTCTGAAAATTATTCTACACTCTCTGTATGATTTAGAAATAACATAGATACTGTTTAGAAGAGGAAACTTAAAATAGATAAATTAGAACCTTTAATTCTGTGAGTAATATAGGGATAAGGGATAAAATAAGTGTCATGTTCATTCATTACAGAATTAAAACTGAAGAGTAGACAAAAGATGTGAAAAATAGCCAACTAAAAATAAATAAGTCCTTTTTAGAAAAAATGTACAGGAAATTTTAAAAAATGAACAAAATGAGAGCAAGCAGAAATTTTAAAATCTGAGAGAAAAGAAGAGGGTAAGAAATAACTAATTAAAAGAAAAATAAAAATTAATTAATAAATTCAACAATATAACCATACAAGGGGAAAGTATGAGAAACAGTATGAGAAACAGGAGGGTGGATCCTGAGATAGAGAGGAAGAAAGCCTGTAACAATAGTTGCCTGAAGATAAAGCAAAATTTCCTTAATAAATAACTTATTTTCTTTACAAGAGAAAGAGGAACAAAAAGTTCTAACTCAGAGAAAAACACAATATTTGAAACAAATAGAGAAAATATAAACTTTGCTCTCACAAATTTAAATGTGCATAAATTCAACACTTTCAGTAAAATGAAAACATGACACTGAAAGAGAAAACAGTCCCAGGATCTGCTTCTTTTCTCCATTACAAGTAATGCTTGTTCATGGTTTGAGATAGATGCTGTTTATCACTGAAATGAAATCTCTATTCATTACACTGTTTTTAAAATGAATGTATATTGCATAGTTTGTCAAAGTCTTTATCTACATGTATTCATATAATCATTGTTTCTGTTTTAGTTATTTATATAGTCAGTTATGCTGATAGTTTTCTTAATATTGAACTGTTTTCCTGGTATAAAACCTACTTTGTCATAGCATATGATTCTTGTGATGTTTTGCTGTAATTTCCTTGCTAGTATTTTATTCAAGATTTTCATATCAATATTCATTAGGGAGACCTATCTATAAATTTTTTCTCCTTTTTTCTCTTCAGAGTTTAGATATTAGCACCATATTTGTTCTATAAAAGGCATTTGGGAGAATTCTTTCTTAACCTATTTTCCCAAATAGTTTAAAAAGTATCGGAGTTAATTGTTTTCTAATCCTGGGGTTTTTCTTAGGGAATTCATTGAGGATTTATTCATTTTTTTAAAAAGATGGGGTTGTTTAAATATTCCATTTTCTATTCTATTAATCTGGGTAATTTATATTTCTCCACATATTTATCAATTTAGCTTAGACTGTCAGATTCATTTGCATATAGTTGGACAAAGTGATTCTATTTTATTGTTTTTTTCCCCATAAAAGCAACTATTTTTTTAGTTCAATATTTTCTTAATTTCAATTATATTAATCTCTTCTTTGGTTTTCAGAATTTCCAATTGGGTTTTTTATTTAATTGGTGATGTTTAATTTGTTCTTTTACTAGTTATTTTTTAATTGTGTACTCAATTCATTGTTCTATTCTTTCTCTTTTTTGTTGGTGGAAGCATTTAGAAATATACATTTTCTCCCAAGTACCTCTTTGGCTGCATCCCATAGATTTTAGTATGTCATCTCCTCATTGTCATCCTCTTTAATTAAATTATTGATTACCTTTATAATTTGTACTTCAAACCATTCATTCTTTAGGATAGGATGATTTAATTCATTAATTTTTGTTTTTATTTCTTCTGCACTTTGTTGGTTCCTTTTATCAGAAAAGAATTTCTTTTCTTATTTCTTTTAACTAAATCAATCTTTATTTTTGCTTTTTATGAGATCATGATTGCTACTCATGCTTGTTTTACATTAGCTGAAACATAATAAATTGTATACTAGCTAGTTTCTTAATTTTAATCTTTGTGTAGCTCCCTGCTCTGTGTTTGTTGTATAGTATTATTGGGTTCTGGCTTTTAGTCTACTCTGCTATCCTATTCTGCATTATGGGTGAGTCCATCCTATTTATATTTAAAGTTATGATCACTAACTATGAAGTCCTCTCCTTTTTATTTTCCCTCATTTATCCTTCTCTCTCTCTCTTCTTTCAGACTTATACTATTCACAGATGTTTTGCTTCTGACCACCATCTACCCCAATTCATCCTCTGTCTTGTCCATACCTACTGAATCTTATTCTGCCCCCATTCCTCCTAGTTCTCTGTAGGGTAAAATAAGTTTCTCTAAGTGACTGAATGTGTATGTTACTCCTACTTTGAAACAAATGCAATGAAGGTAAGGTTCATTCTCTGCCCTCTAATCCCCTATCTTCTTCTCCACCATGTTGACTCTTAGGCACTTCTTTATATAAGATCATTTACCCCCCTTCTCTCTCTCCTTTTTACTTCTCTCATTGTGTTTCTCTTTCTCTTCCATTACTTGTTTTTGGATATTATTCCATCATATTTGACTTGGTACCTTCCTTCTATGTATATTCTTTCTTTCCTAATAAAGTTACTTAGTATCTTAAGTCTCAGGTTTTTAAGTACCCTTAATATCTCTAGTATCTAGATGGATTCAATATCTTAATTATCACATTTCCATGCAAGGATGTAATCAATTTAACATTATTGAGTCCATTAAGTTTTCACTTTTCTGTTTATCTTTTCTTCAGTGTTGAATTTGATCATTGAATTTTCTTTTTCAACTCTAGCCTTTTGATAAGAAATGTCTGTAAGTTCTCTATTTAATTAAATATCAACTTTCCCCCCTCAAACAATTATGCTGAGCTTCACAGGGTATGTGATTTTTGTTTGTAGTCCTAGATCATTTGCCTTTTGTAAAATCCCAATTTATGTTTCCCAGTCTTTTAATATAGAAGTTCCTGAATCCTGACTATGGCTATACCATACAAGGATTGTTTCCTTCTGTCTGTTGGCAGTACTTTTTCCTTGCCCTGTGAAAGAGAGAATGAAAGAAAGAAGGATATTTGCAAAGGAGGCTAAAGGCAAGTTTGCAGAGAGGATCTGACCACATGCATGAAACTGAGAGACCCTATTCTAGAATCTGGGACTTCTTAAAATTGGGCACCTAGAAACTATTGGGATCCATTGTTCCTGTCCTTCCAGGGGAGCAGAGAAGTAGCTTCCTGTTGGTTGTTCTGTCTAAGTCTGAGGGGGTTTGACTTCTCTATTCTCTGAGAGCTAGAAGTGTTTTGCTTTCCAGCTATCTGGAGATCCTGAGATCTGGTCCATGTAAAGATTAAAATTTGGGGGGGAAACTGAAGGCAGGTAGAAATTAGTTTCTCTCTGCAAGGAGTATTATTTTTATGAGGTTTATTAAAGGTCAAGGGTTAAAGAAAATACAAGCAAGAGAAGCACATCATGAGACGCATCTGTTTGCCAGCGGAGACAGGAAGAGAAGAGACCCCACCTACAGCGAAGACCCTTTAAATCATAATTTGCTCTCGGCCCAGGTGAGAATTCAGTGAGATTACAAAGCATTCTGAGGAAGTGGAGCAAGGACTTCTGGGGATTGAAGTCCTGGATTCAAGTATCCATTTTTTACATCCATCCCTGTCTGTTTCTGACTATTGTGAGAGAGAGCTGCCAGTACCCAGTGAAACCCTATCAGTGAGAACAGCACAGCCATCTTGGCCTTTGGCCTAGAAGGGTGATCACACCAAGAGATCAAGAAATCAAATATATGATGAACTTTTAATTTGCCCACCAATAATTTGGAGGACCAGTTAGATCAGATTATATAGCTAGTATTGGAGTTTACAGATAGCTAGAGTAGAGAAAAGTAGCCTGAAGAACTTGAAGATGGCTTCATGAGAAGCCCATATAAGGAGGGAGGAGTATCTAGATTTTATAGCTTAGGTACTCCTTTCCCTCGTCCTCCTCCCCTTCTCTTTTATTTTGATAATAATAAACCCAATTTAATGTTTTAATAAGCTGTAAAATAGTTTGGCCTACCAGCAGCTTTTCAGGCCTACAAAGGTCTATTGGCCTAGTCTCTCAGTGGTATATCCAACATTAAGTCTACAAAATTTTCCATCCATTTTATCAACCTATTTCATCTGTGAGTTCTGGAATTTGGATGTAATAATCCTAGGGAGTTTTATTTGGTGTCCTCTTTCATGGGGCAATCAGTGGATTCTTTCAATTTCTGAATTTCTGTTTCCTACCCTTGTTAAATGATATCAGGACAGTTTTCCTCAATGATTTCTTCTTTTAATATGATTTCCAGTCTCTCTCTCTCTCTCTCTCTCTCTCTCTCTCTCTCTCTCTCTCTCTCTCTCTCTCTCTCTCTCTCTCTCTGTCTCTCTCTGTCTCTCTCTCTCTCTCTCTCTGTCTCTCTCTCTCTCTCTTCTCTCTCTCTCTCTCTCTCTCTCTCTCTCTCTCTCTCTCTCTCTCTCTCTCTCTCTCTTTGATCATGACTTTCAGGTATTCTGATGATTTCTAGATTATATATCCTGATTCTTTTTTTCCAGGCCATGTTAGATATTTCAGATTGTCTTCTAGTTTTTCATTCTTTGGATTTTGTTGGATTATTGCTTTCTGACTTATTATGAAGTCGCTTACTTCCATTTGTTCAATTCTCATTTATAGTGAATTATTTTTTCTTTAAGCATTTCTGCTTCATTTTCTATTTAGCTAATTCTATTCTAAAAGGATTTGTTTTCTTCCTTGTTTTTTAGCCTCCTTTTCCATTTCATCCAATATGGTCTTTAGGGAGTTGTTATCTTCAGTGTTTTATCTTCAGTTTCCATTTCCATTTGGCTGATTCTAATTTTTAGAGAGGTAGTTTCTTCATTAAGCTTGAACAATTGTTGAATCTCTCTGTTATTTCTCTTATTTGATTTTTAAACTATTTTTCCAAAATATTTTAGGGATTCTTTTGAGTCCTAAAACCCTTTTGACCTTGCCTTTGAGGCTTCACATGTTTCTGGTTTTGTATTATTATTTGCTTCTGAGCTACCTTGTCTGCATGTTGAAATTCTGCTTTGCTCCTAGTATAGATTTAGTACTGTTCAGAGACTGTAGAGTTGTTTGCTCTGGTGTTTGAGGTGGGTTCATTTTTCATGCTAGTAATTTGGTTTTCTCCCTTTTAAAAAAGTTCTCAAACAATGGTTCATCTATATTTTTATTTTTTCATAAAATTAGCTATCTGTTTTATTTATTAAGTAAAAGATTTTCATACATTTAATTTTATTAATTATGCCTTTAATTTTTAGAATTTTTGATTTTGTATGAAATTGTGTTTTTTAATTTATTCTTTTTCTAGTTTTTAAATTGCACTCCCAATGCACTGACCTGTTCTTTCTCTATTTTATTTATTTTACTTGAATATTTCATTTCTCCCCATTTCATGGTAAAATTATTGAATTTTATTGAATTTTTGAAAATTTTATTTAATTAGTCAACTTAGAATATTTTCCCTTGGTTACAAGGATCATGTTCTTTCCCTCCTGTTCCCCCACCTCCTCCCATGGCTGATGTGCAATTCCATTGGGTTTAACATGTGTCCCTGATCAAACCTATTTCCATATTATTGATGTTTGCACTAGAGGGATCATTTAGAGTCTATGTCCTCAATCATATCCCCATTGAACCATGTGATCAAGAAATTGTTTTCCTTCTGTGTTTCTATTCCCACAGTTTTTCTTCTGAATGTGGATAGTGTTCTTTCTTATAAACCACTCAGAATTGTTCTGGATCATTGCTTTGCTACTAATAGAGAAGTCCATTGCATTCGATTGTATCACAGTGTATCAGTCTCTATATAATGTTCTCCTGGTTCTTCTCCTTTCATATTTCATCAATTCCTGGAGGTCATTCCAGTTCACACAAAAATCCTTCAGGTCATTATTCCTTAGGCACAATAGTATTCCATAAGCAACATATACCACAATTTGTTCAGACATTCCCCAATCGAAGGGTATCCCTTCATTACCAATTATTTTTGCCAACACAAAGAATGTAGCTATGGATATTGTGGTACAAGTTTTTGTCCTTATGATCTCTTTGGGTTATAAACCCAGCAGTGCTATGGCTGGATCAAAGGTCAGATTAAAGTCTTTTAGCACCCTTTGTGCATAGTTCCAAATTGCCCTCCAGAATGGTTGGATCAATTCTCCACCAAAAACTTCACCAGCAATGCATTAATGTCCAACTTTTGCCACATTCCATCTTGCATTCATTATTTTCCTTTGCTGTCATATTAGCCAATCTGCTAGGTGTGAGGTGGCACCTCAGAGTTGCTTTGATTTGCATTTCTCTGATTATAAGAGATTTAGAAAACTTTTTCACGTGCTTATTATTATCATGTGCTCATTAGTTTTGAGTTCTTTATCTGAAAATTGCCTATTGAAAATTGTCCCTTGTCCATTTATCAAGTGGGGAATGTCTTGATTTTTTTCTACAAATGATTTAGCTCTTTATAAATTTGAGTAATTAGACCTTTGTCAGAGGTTTTGGTTATGAAAAATTTTCCCCCAATTTGTTGCTTCCCTTCTTGTTTTGGTTGCATTGGTTTTGTTTGTACAAATCCTTTTTATTTAATGTAATAAAAATTATTTATTTTACATTTTGTAATTTTTTCTAACTCTTGCTTGGTTTTAAAATCTTTCCTTTCCCAAATGTCTGACATGTATACTATTCTGTGTTTACCTAATTTACTTATAGTTTCCTTCTTTATATTCAGGTCATTCACCCATTCTGAGTTTATGTTGGTATAGGGTGTGAGATGTTGATCCAAACCCAATCTCTCCCATACTGTCTTCCAATTTTCCTAGCAGTTTTTGTTAAATAGTGGATTTTTGTCCACAAAGCTGGGATCTTTGTGTTGTGTAATAAAATAGATAATCTGTGGAAACTATTTCTGGTTGTGGTAACTGGAATATACTCTGGCTTGACTGGAGAGCTACTAGGGGAACCTGGGGCTACATAGTTATAATGGAGATAGATGAGAGAAAATGAGAGATCCTACTAGAAGGGATTACTCTGGAGCTGCCTATTGATCACTAATAGCTAATAAATCAAGATATTTCCTACCTTCTTCCTCCCTCAATGCCACCCTTCACCTCCCAGTTTCCACCCATGCCTTCTTGTCCCTTTTTCCCCTCCCCCCTGTTGGTCAGCCACCTTTCTATTTAACTCAAAGGTAAACTGTGAGATTTAGAAAAGATAATCTTGTTCTCTTTCTCAGGTAAGGAGGTTTATTGGGAAACAGGATGAGGATTGAGGTAAGAGGGATAGGGGGACCCTAATCTATATGGAGGATTGGGAGGGTTTTAAAAAATGTCAGTCTAGTCACAGTTGTGACTCAGAGACAGCCAGAGAGATGGAGGACAACTGTTAAATCTTCTTTCTACTTTCAATTACACAAAATCACCAACAAAAGCAAATTTCTTCTCAGATTAATTCCAGAAGCCCCCTCCCCCAAGTCTCTCTCTGCCTATATCAGAAAAAGGCAGTCTCTTTTGGTCTGGAACCCCAGAGAAGAGGTTTCCCCCTTGGTCAGTAACCCCAGAGAGCGAGAATCAGTTCCTCCCCCTGGCCAGGTCCAACTGCCTCTCTCTTGGGAACATTCCATTTTGGAATGAACACCTTGATTGACAGATCAGGTTCCCAGCTTTGTTTCTTGCTTGTCTTGTCTTGTAAATCCTCTCTTCCTTCATGCTTCTTCCACCGTTGATCATAGACTACTTTGCTGAGGTCACTTACCCCAAGTCTATTCCACTTACCCTACCCTTCTGTTTCTTAGACAGTACCATATTGTTTTGATGACCACTGCTTTACAGTATAGTTTGAGATCTGGTACAGCTAGGTCACCTTCCTTCACATTTTTTTCATTATTTCCGTGGATATTCTTTTGTTCTTCCAAATGAACTTTGTTATAGTTTTTTTTCTAATTCAGTAAAAAAGTTTCTTGGTAGTTTATGGGTATGACACTAAATAAATAAATAAATACTTTCCTGTATTTTTCTACAACTCCTGGATCAAAATTAGTCAGGGGAGTTTAGTCCTTAATCTCTTGATCTCCTTTCCTATAGGGTAAGATAGATTTTTATACCCAAACGAGTTTGCATGTTCTTCCTTCTTTGAGTCAATTCTGATGTGTGGCAGAGGCTGGTACATAAGAAAAGTACCAGGCTGAAGAGTGTGTGGATCTGATCACCTTGATGGGGGAGGGTCCCCAGGAGGTTGGGATCTGGAGGAACAGAAGATTCTGGCAGAAGAGCAGTTGGTCTCTTAGTTGGGAGAAGCTGAAGAGAGAAGGGTGAATAAGACTTTCTCCTGAGGGTTACCCAACTTTTTCTTGCTTGAGACTGGAAATGCTTCCCCCCAACATTTCCCAATTGAAAAGATTCACTGAAGAGAAACCTGAGAAAAGGCAATTTGAATCTCTGTCAGACTTTATCTCAGATTCTTTTGCCCTGGGTCTCAACTGTGGCCAAGGGACCAAACCCAGATATGGTCAACCTGACTATCTCTCAGGGGGCTCAGGCTGCCAAAGCCTGAGTTCCACCCAAACTTGAGGAGGGAGGGAAAAGGGTTTTAGATAGAGACAGGGACCCCCTTTTCCCCACTTTCCTTTCCCATTCCTTTCCCTGCCAGTTATTCCTTTGTATTACCCTGTTTGAGTTGACATTAAAATAGTTATCTTTTCCCCAAGCGGTGAACCAAGTGTGAGTGAACAGATCAAGGGCAGAACCTTTGGTCTGGAGTAGTGGAAGGGGGAACAAGAGGATCAAGAGCAAATCTTGGAGAGCAGTCATAGCTAAGGAGGGAAGGCAGAAGGGAGAAGATCTTCAAACCCCCTCTTCTCTCTCTGAGCCAACCCTAAACATCAGCTGTCTCCCCTGAACCCTACTTTGAGAAGGGAGATCTCCACTCTTTTTCTCTCTCTCAATACTCTTATCTCTCTCATTTCAATACAGATGAAAGTAAGGTTCAAACACTCCCCTTAACAGCTCCCACATTTTCCCCTCCAGTGTAAAAGCTATTTTGTGTCTCTTTAATGTAAGGTAATTCATCCCATTCAATTTATCTCTTTCTCAATCTCCCAATACATTCCTCTTTTTCACCCCTTAATATCTCACAGTGTGAAAGGTCTATGTTGTCTTAATGTTAAGACATCCCCATTTGGTGCCAATGTGGGCACTTCCCTTAAGGGAAAAAAAAACTTCATAGGAATCAGACAATAATTGTGGTTTTCTAGGAGGTGTCTGTGTGGATACTAAGATAGTACAAGTGGGAACCTGTATAGTAGGAAGATGACGGTTTCTTGGGACTGGGATTCGTCGTGGGGTGGGAGAAGGGACAGGTCAGGAAGGGACATGAAGAGAAGGAGCAGAAGAGGGAGTTTTAGCCAGGAGTTGCTCAAAACTAGAGAGGATGTTTTCTATCTGAGACATATGAGAAGGGTTCATCTGTATTTCAGGAGAAATGGGATTCTCCTCTCTAAGTAGTTTGGGAACAGGTTTATAAAAATTTGAATTAGGCATTTGAATTGGATTCTCCTTTTCTACTGAATTGTGTAAAGAGTGTTTGAAATTTTTCAATTGAATTTGTACCACTGCCTGTATTTTTGCTTGCGATTTCCAATTTTCATCCCTTTGCATCTCAATATTAACAAGTAGGACAAGAAGATTTCCTAGCAGCATTAGGAAAAGGAGCCATTCAGGAACCTTAATGGTTTCCAATTTGACAAAAGTCAAAAGGCTTTCTTGTAGAGTGTAGCATACCAGGCATATTAACATCTCGGAAGTATAATTGGTGTATTGATATTGTATCTTATGTGTTCATATTCAGAAGAAAAGGCTAGTGGTTCCAAAAAAGTTAAAACCAGCAGAAATTTTGCTCTCAAGCACATAGCCAGAGAAACAGTCTTTTCTTTATCAGTAAAGCTCAGCACAATTTTAGCATATTAAAAGGGGATCTGGGAGACTACTATGAATTTCTTTAAAATAGTCCCAGAGAATCCAGCACCCCTAATGTTTAAAATCAAAATATCACTCCTCTGAATTTACAAATGTTAAGCATTGTAAGGGAGAGATACAAATCACAAGTAAAGCTTTTCACATTTTTACAATTTGTAATGGATTTTTAAAAAAAAGTATACACCTGATTCTTTTTTAAAACAGATCTTTGATAAAAGATGGAGTTACTGTGAAATCAAATTTAAAATCAAATAGCTCGAACTTATATTGGACATGGCAAATTAGAAAGAAATAACTGATTATATTTCTTTATATGTAAAGTGAAAAGTTTTCTGATATTTTTCATATACCATAGTATCTTTGGACAAGAGAAATATTATCTGTAATGAATTTTAGTCTAAATTTTTAGTCTAATTTTAGTTTAAGCACCAGTGCAAATAGAATTTTTAATGCTTTTAATTTGATATGAAACTACATTTGCTGATCCAGCCACATGACATGCTTCTCAACTTATTTGGATCTTAAAAAGAAAATTACTCCAGCAGATTGATAAATTAATCCTGCCATGTGGATGGCATAACACCTTCACCTTAGGTTAAAAGTTTTTACTACAAGTACTGGAATTAGTCAACAGAAAAGTTAATACTCAGTACAATTGTTTAGAAGACAAGCTAAATTCAGAGATATTTCAAATATATCCAAATTTTATATATTTGTTTTTAAACAGGACATTGTTTTTAAACAGGACATTTGTTTTTTAAATAGGACATTAGGCCACCAAGTATAGAAATAAGTAGAAATTGTTTAAAAAACCTGAATGATTTTCAGAAACTTCTTATGAGGCACATTGACTTGGGCATTTAAAAAAACTTTTTTTTAACACAGGAGAGCTGATATATAATCATTAGTTACTGTAAAAGAAAATGATGTTCTCTCCTCAGCTAGAAAACTTACAATTGAGGCTAAGAAAGTGTCATGGGCATTGTACCCCCAGAAACTCAGGCAAACTATTATCAGAGAAATTCCTTTGCTCCCTTACACCCTCTGACTCCCAACCCAAAACATCTGACCCTGAAAGGATTATCTTCCTTTGAATATCCCATTGATCCAAATCATGATAACCACCCCCATGCCTTCAGGGAAAACTCCTCCCCAACCCCTTGCCCCAGAGTCAAGACCTCATTGAATATAAAACCCCAGAACTGAGGCATTCGGGGAGCTACCTCCCAGGTTACTCCACTCATGCTGTCTTGCTTGCCAAAAATTCAACATTACTAATAAATCTCTCTTTACTTTTAAGTTAAGTTTTGGAGTCTTGCATTCTTGCAAAAGGTATCCTTCCCGAACCCAGGGGTACACATATGCACCCCACAACAAAAGAAATGCATAAACTTGATACAACTTTATCCAAAAACAAATTATTTAGAATTAATTATTTTCAAACTGTTGTAGCCTCAATTTTAAAGATGAGACATAATCTCATTGATGCATTGCATCAGAGAGGAAACAGTATTGGATGGATTCCAATTTTTAACAAGTAGACAGTTACTTATTAGTTGTTTAAAATTGGCAGAATTACTACTTTCTCAAATTATAAACATTGGTCCTGATAATGATGTTAGTCTAAACCCAATGACAAGAATACAAGTTCAAATGTTACTTGTACCATATCTATTTTGGCAATTGAATTTTGCAAAGTTTATAGGTAAAATTGATGATCATATTCCTAGTATCAAAATCTTGTAAGTTATGAATTTATATATAATTGTTTTAAAAAATAATAACATCATTGCGCCTTTTTGATAATGCTGTGAATACTTTCACTACATCAAATCAGGAAAAAGCAGAAGCTATATATCAGACAGTCATGTAATGTTGATGTATGCACAGTATAGTTTTTTTGCAGAAAGCAGAGTTGACTGCAGTTAGACATGTGCTTAAGATCATAGCACAGACTTGTAAAATCATATGTGATTCATTGTTTGTTGTTTATATGGTTATTTGTTTAAAAGATATGAATATTAAATTAATTCAAGATATAGAACTTGTTCTGTTATTTCACATCACAATGAATACTATCTTGCAAAGTAAGAGTGAAAATTTTATAACACACATTTACTCTGACATGAACCTCCCTAACCTATGTATGAGGGAATTTCAAAAGTAAATGGCCTAGCATCCACTGCTTTTCAGGAAGCAAATAATTCACACTCACTACTATATCAGAGGGCCTGATCTATTAAAGCTCAATATTTTATATAAGCAAGTGAAATTACTCGGCAGTTGCAAATTTTGTGGACTATATAATGTCACTCCTTCACCTCAAGGAGGTAACTGCAGAATTTTAAGAACTGCACAATTTTGCAAAGGGATGCATTGCAATATGTTCCTATTGTAAAAATTGAAAAATCATATGTGATTGGAGATAATTACTCTCATGATGTATGAGCTAAAGCTCAAAATGAAGAAGTATGCAATGCTATTGCACATCTTTTAAATAATCTTGCATATTTGGCCATTCCAAAACAGTTTAAAAAATTGGAATAACAGTGCTTCTACCAGCAATAGATGGACTAAGTTAGACAAATAATGGAATATCTCTTATAAGACTGGTATTCCAGAAAATTCTTAAAAATAAGCAATTGGACAAAGGGCTAAAAGAAATTTAATAGCCCAAATTCAAAAACCAAAAGGATATTTTTCAGCCACTTTCTAACTGAATAGGACCCAATAAGTCTTTCATTTGGGGTCGAGATTTTGCTTATATTTTCGCAGATATCAGAAGTCCATGGAAGAAAACCAAAGTCATCAAGCATTTCCAAAGAAAGCCAGCCCAGAGAGAAGAGAAAGCAGATGTCTGTACAGCACCAACCACAGCACAACACAGAGGCCAGACACCAGAAAAAACAGCAGATGAACAAACAAGGCAAAACCACTGACTTAGGGACAGGTCTAATGAACTGTCCACACAGATGAACTTTTACTAAGAGACAGTTTACCTACAAAAGACTATCATTAATTTGCTTACAGTCTATTCTAAAAGTATATGGATATTTGTTGTAAGATCAATGCTTATCATGTACCTTAATACTTCAAATAGTATTTGTATAATATGTAACTTACAATTATTTTATTGGAATTGTTCCATGTTACCCAAATTTGATAAAAAAAAAAATAGTACAATTGGAAATGTTATAACAGTACTTTGGATACTGTTCAACTGCAACAGAAATTGTCTATGTTGTCCAAAATATATATGTGATAATTGTCTTAACTGGTTCTTTCTATATTTTCAAAAAAAAGTATGTCTTTATTAGAATCTGACTTATTTAAACACCAGTTTAGCTTGAAATTGCATTTAAGCTTTTAAATGAAAAAAGGGATGTAATGGTACTCCTAACCAGGAATCATTTCTCCATCCCAGAAGGGATATATGCTACTCCTATGCAATAACATTTTGAGTGTAATGATAAGGCTTACACTGTATATTAGCCCTGGATTTTTTGGAGATTAACAGGAGATATAAATTATAGGGGACCCAAAAGGATGATAACATTGGGTCGAGAGTTTGCTTGTATTTCTACAGATAATGGAAACATCTGGAGACCCACAAAACACATCATGCCAGGTGACACAGGACTAGGAAGAGAAGCAGATGAACAACATAGATAGCATTGATCACCAGCAGACCAGATGCACTCAGGACACACCTGATGAGATGCTCACTGGTCATGACACATATGTCAAAGAATGACATTACACTTCTCTTAATTATATTCACTATCATTACCCTGATGGACACTTGTCATGATGAAGAAGTCTATTGGTTTATTATACCTAAACCCCAATATTAAGAATGTTAATTTGTATAGACAAGCCCTGACTTGTGTATGTTAATGACACCAAATGGCTACCATACTCAATTTTAGCCAAAGACATTACCATGGAATCAGAAAGGACTAGCTACAATTATTCAGACACTACTGTCCACCCTTCATTTTGTATGTGTACACTATGTACTGACAAAAAGAATTTATTTTGTATACATTGTAAAATTCAAACTTGGATTGTAAGAAATGCTACTGATAACAATTATACAAGCATTGGTTTGGATTTCTTAGGAAAGGGGGATAGAATATATATATACCACAACATAGACCTAGTAGCCCTGACAACAAAAAATTGTGTTTAAATCAGGTATAATAACACTGCACAGGGATTTATAATGGACAGATTGTCCTGGCCAAACTCCTAGGAAGGTTAAGATGTCAGGTTAAATAGACTTTTGAGATTTTTAATTGGGGCCCTAAATTACATTGTAGATTTAATGATCTATTGATATGTTCAGATGGAACTAGAGGACATGAAGATGGCACATTCCATGAACAACGCAGTATAAGATTGAAGAATTTACACAAGCTGATGTATCAGATCTCAGACTTGCTATTCATGCAGGACCCATGCAAAACGCTCCATGGGAAATCATGGCTGACAACCAGTCAATTCATAAATTTTAGGTCAATATTACAAATATAGGGATTGATTTCAAAATGCCACTCACATTAACAGCACAGCTTGTGTATTTGCTCCTTATGTAATGTTAGTAGGCAGCACACTTAACATCTCTAAAAACAATAAGGGACCATATGAGATTCTATGCTCAAACTGTCATCTACATCAACGTATAGATTCTATTCATGATAATTCCTATATAGCTGTTAAGTGCCAACCATCATTGATGTGGTTACCTATGAATCTTACAGAGACATGGGCATCTACTCTAATTGTTCATTTTGTTCACAAAGCATTTAATATCATTATGCATTGCTCCAAACTTTTTATATTGACAATTATAGGAGCAGTAATTTCAATTATTGCTATAATTACAGCAACAATTGTGTTGACTAACTCAAGGTTTTATACAAGATGTTGTGTCTAATTCATCTGAACTTTGACACACGCAACAAAGTCTTGACCTTGCTTTTAAGGATGAATTAGAAATTTTGAAAGATGATGTATTTTGGCTAAGAAGAGAGCTTGAAGCTTTACACATTAGAATTACTTATCCATGTCATTTCAACCAAACAGGATATTGTATTACACCTTTAAAATATGATAATGTTTAATATGAATGACAATCCATAGTAAAGCACATTAAAGGTGTTTGGGGACATCACAACAGCACATTGGATATTATACATTTTCAACAAGAAATTAATAAGTTGGACCAAATTGTATATGAGCAAGAAGCTGTAGAAATTGCTTCTAAATGGGAAGAAACTTTAGCTTCTATTAACCCTAAAAATTGGCTTGGCAGAATTAATTGTACTAACACTGGCAATGTCATATTCTTGGTTTTCATACTGATTGGTTTTCTTATACAGAAGAAGAGGTTTAAATAAGGCTTATATCATAAATATGGCTGCAATGACACTTCATTCTCATCATTCTTGTTGTTTAAAGCATGATGATATAGAATGACAAACACATAGAATGTAATATTTATGGGAATATTGGTGCTTTTAAAAATTCACATTAATTATTGTATTAATATTTTTGAAAAGCTTTTACATGTGGAAAATTTTATAAGCTTACAATGGGAATCTTGGTCAACTTAAATTAGGAAAATAGAAATCATTTTTGAACGAAAATTCTTGTATTACACACTGGCTTAGTTAAAACATTGCCATATGAAATGTGAGCAATGAGTTTAAATTTTTGAATTAATTTTAATTTTATTTTCCCTGATTATTTATTTTTCCCATATACTTTCTTTTAAGTACTCAAAGTACATTGAAAGCAGTATTAATATTATGATCCTGAAATACAAATTAGCAATATCTATAAGCTTTACTATATATGTTTACCCAAAAGCTTGAGACTGTAGGCACCTGCAAGAATTTGTTAAACCTCATGGGACTATCATGAGTTACTTTGTCTGATTGCAGAAGAAGGGATTGCAATGGATACATTACACTTTGACAGAAGGCCTAAGATATAAAGAGACTTATAATCCATATGAGATGGATAAATATTGGTTGCTAAGGTTGGAGGTAAAAGGGCGCGGTGTTTTGACAGCCTCAAACACAAGTTGGCCTGGTACCAAAGTTCCAATTAAATATCTATGTGGCTGGCATGCTGGCTTAAATATCCCAGACTATGCATGATTAGACCAAGGGAAAGGAAAGATTTCCCTCTCAAACTATAGTCCCTTTCTTTAGATTTAAAGGTCTGGCAACTTCTTACAGTCCTGGCTGAACATGGGTAAAATGCAGGACTATGGGACTGATCATATTAATTCAGGATGACCAGTGAGTTAAGGCCATTTTTTTTTTATTAATGGTCTTATATAATTTTTTTTAAATTTTGTTATATCATTTAGAATTCATTTTTTATTTGTTATGTTGTTTATACTCATTATTTTTGTTGTTTTTGTTTAGTTTATAATTTCATTTTACTATTATACACTCTCATCTTAATTTTAAACAAAAAGGGGAATATGTAGCATACCAGACATATTAGCATCTTGGAAGTATGATTGGTATATTGATGTTGTATCTTATGTGTTCATATTCCACACTCATGGTCATGTTACTTATTGGTTATTGTATTTCCAAATCTTCTATCTAAAGGACAAAAGAATTCCTGAGCAGGACATTATTTGCCACAGGGTCCTAGCTCCTACCTTGTTAGACGACATTCCTTATGAAGTCACATGTTTGTTTAACCTCCTCCTCTTTGATTAAGTGATTGTCAATTGAGCCAATGTTGAAGCCTATGCCATGTCACATTTTCATTAGCTACCTCCCACTCCACATTCCTAAACTCTCCAATAAAAGATTGAAGGCGACAGGGGCAGAGTCAAGATGGCGGCATAGAGGCAGCAAAAGTTCAGACCTCTGAAAACCCTTCCTTACCAATTACAAACTAAATGCTCCCAGGAGACTGAAAATCAAACCTAACAACAAGACAGAGCAAAGGAACCCTCCTGCAGGACTCAATTCAAAAGGTACACCCCCCCAAAAGCCAGAATTCAAGAACACTGGAGTTTAAGGGGAAGGAAGAAGGAAGGTCCCAGGACCCCTCTCCCACCTAGAGCACTAAGCCTCCAGCAGCAGCAGGAACCTCTGGGCAGGCAAAGGCACTGGTTTGGAGGGAGTACATTGTGGGTAGGGCTGTGCCAGGCTCAGAGCTTAGAACACAGGCAGTGGGAAAGGAGCTTGAGAGGGAGCACAGAGTGGGCAGCCTGGTCAGAGTAGGGGAGACCCTCCACAATGCTCCAGCCTTCCAGGAGGTTTTGGCCTCAGGGCAAATCCAGCCCAACTTAATTCCATCAAAAGTCTTTGGAGGTCAGGTAAGCTCAATCTCCAACACCCCTCCCCCACAGACTGTACTGAGAGATCACCTGACAAAGTTCCAAGAGGGGAGACTGACAGAAAACCCCACAACCAAAAAAAAAATGAGAGAAGCAAGAACTCAGACAACTTCAGGGAGTAGAGAAGGGGTAAATATGAGCAAACAACAGAAAAAGAAAAAAAGTAATTACAATCAACAGCTTCTATACAGGCAATGAACAAAGAGCAAATGGAACAGAGATGGAGGAGGGAACATCAAACAATAAAACAGAAAACCCAGCTAATTAGATACAGGCTTTGGAAGAACTCAAAATACAATTCAAAATATAATTAAGAGAGGCTGGAGACAATTGGGACAAGAACTTAAAAAACTATGATCAGTCATCTGGAAACAAAAAATAGTATATTGAAAGCCAAAATCAACCAGCTTGAAAATGAGGCAAAGGAGATGAAAGATGAGGCAAAGAAGACAAAATATGAGGCAAAGGAGACAAGAGATGAGGTAAAGAGAATGAAAGATGACCTCCAAAGAAAATCAGACCAGAAGGAGAAGGATGACCAAAAAGCCAGGGATGAAATCCAGTCTTTAAGAACCAGAATACAACAACTAGAATCAAGTGACTTCAAAAGGCAGCAGGACACTATAAAACAAAATCAAAAGAATGAAAGAATTAAGGAAAATATGAAGTATCTTATTCACAAAACAGAAGATTAAGAAAATTGTTTCAGGAGAGGCAACTTAAGAATCATTGTTCTACCAGAAGACCATGACAAAAGGAAAATCCTGGACATCATAATACGGGAAATTATCCAAGAAAACTGCCCCAATATTCAAGAACAAGAGGGAAAAGTGGAGATTGCAAGAAACCACAGATCACCTCCTGTACTTAATCCCCAACTGACAACACCCAGGAATGTTATAGTCAAATTCAAGAACTATCAGACCAAGGAAAAAATATTACAAGTTTCCAAGAAGAAGTCATTCAGATAACATGGAAACACAGTGAGGATAACACAGGATCTGGCTGCATCTACACTGAAGGACCGAAAGGCATGGAATATGATATTCCAGAAGGGAAGGGAACTAGGTCTACACCCAATAATCAACTACCCAGAAAAACTGACTATATTCTTACAGGGGAAAGTATGGTCATTCAACAAAATAGAATTCCAAGCATATGTAAAGAAAAGACCAGACCTGAACAGAAAATTTGATGCCCAAGCATAGAACTAAAGAAAATCATCAAAAGGTAATTAAAGAAGAGGGATAAAAGAAAAACAAAACAAAAACAATTTTAAAAGACAAAATAAGTTTAAATGATATGTATACCTATAAGAAAAGAGATCATTGGTAATTCTTTTTTTTTTTTTTAAACCTTACCTTCTGTCTTGGAGCCAATACTGTGTATTGGCTCCAAGGCAGAAGAGTGGTAAGGGCTAGGCAATGGGGGTCAAGTGACTTGCCCAGGGTCACACAGCTAGGAAGTGGCTGAGGCCGGATTTGAACCTAGGACCTCCCGTCTCTAGGCCTGGTTCTCAATCCACTGAGCTACCCAGCTTCCCCCTCATTGGTAATTCTTAAAAATTATTATTATTACCTGGGCAGTTGGAAGAATTACACTTAGAGGGATCAGTGACAAACTGTATAGGATGAAATGACAAGACATAAATATATATATTTATGTCTTGTCATTTCATCCTATATAGATATATGCATGCTAAAATACATGTATATGTGTGTGTGTGTGTGTATACATATATATATACACAGTTAGAACTAAAAAAGAGGATAATACTAAAAGAAATGGGAAAAGAAACAAAAGGAGGTAAATTAACATGTCACAAAGAAACTCATGGCAGGAGGGGGGAGAACATAAATACACTGGAAACGTAAAGAGGTTGGAGATGGGAAATACTCAAATCTTAATGCATTGAAATTGACCCAAAGAGGGAACAACAATTGAATCCATTGGGGCAGAGAATAGATTTGCTCCTTATAGGGAAGTAAAAGGGTAACAAGTGGACTGGTGGGGAGGGAAGCAATACAAGGGAGAGAGAGAGTGGGGGTTAGTTTAAAGAGACTGCAAAGAAAATAAAGCAGGGAATAAGAAGGGAGGGGTATAGAAAGGGAAGTAAAATAAGGGTGGAAACCAGGGGGATTGATTAGAAACAAACATTGTTGTAGAAGCAAATAGTGAAAGAAGAAAAGGCAGGACCAGGAGTAGAAATCAAAATACAGGGAAATAAACAGCAGGTAATCATAACTCTGAATGGGAATGGAATGAACTGACCCATAAAATGCAAGTGAATAGCAGAGTGGATTAGAATACAAAACCCTATCATATGCTGTCTACGAGAAACACACATGAGGAAGGTAGATACCCATCGGGTGAAAGTAAGGGGATGGAGCCAAATCTATTGGGCATCAACTGATTAAAAGAAGGTAGGAGTCACAATCATGATATCTGACAAAGCGAAAGTAAAAATAAATCTACTTAAAAGAGATAGGGAAGGTAATTACATCCTGATAAAAGGCAGTACAGACAATGAGGAAATATCCGTACTCAACATGTATGCACCAAATGGCATAGCATCCAAATTTCTAAAGGAGAAACTGGTGGAGCTCAAGGATGAAATAGATAGAAAAACTATACTAGTGGGAGACCTGAACTTTCCTCTATCCGAACTAGATCAATCAAACTGAAAGAAAAATAAGAAAGAGGTAGGAGAAGTGAATGAAATCTTAGAAAAATTAGAGTTAGTAGATATGTGGAGAAAAATAAATAGGGACAAAAAGGAATACATAGTCTTTTCAGCAGCACATGGTACATTCACAAAAATTGACTATGTATTAGGGCATAAAAGCATTGCAAACAAGTGCAAAAGAGCAGAAATAATAAATGCAACCTTCTCGGATCACAATGCAATGAAATTGATAATTAGTAAGGGTACAAGGAGAGGTAAATAAAAAATTAATTGGAAATTAAACATTACAATTCTTCAAAACTGGTTAAAGAACAAATCATAGAAACAACTATTTCATTGAAGAAAATGACAATGATGACACATCCTTTCAAAACCTATGGGATACAGCCAAAGCAGTAGTCAGGGGGAAATTTATATCCTTGAGTTCATATATAAACAAACTAGAGAGGGCAGAGGTCAATGAATTCGGCATGCAGAGTAAAAAACTAGAAAGTGAACAAATTAAAAATCCTCAGATGAAGACTAAATTAGAGATCCTAAAAATCAAAGGAGAAATTAATAAAATTGAAAGTCAAAGAACTATTGATTTAATAAATAAGACTAAAAGCTGGTACTTTGAAAAAACAAATAAAATAAACAAAGGTCTGGTCAATCTAATTAAAAAAGAAAAGAAGAAAACCAAACTGACAGTATCCAAGATAAAAAGGGAGACTTTACTTCTACTGAAAAGGAAAACATATGGCAACACATATGGCAATCTAGGTGATGTGGATGAATATATATATTTAAAACCCTTACCTTCCGTCTTGGAGTCAATACTGTGTATTGGCTCCAAGGCAGAAGAGTGGTAAGGGCTAGGCAATGGGGGTCAAGTGACTTGCCCAGGGTCACACAGCTGGGAAGTGTTTGAGGCCAGATTTGAAACTAGGACCTCCCATCTCTAGGCCTGGCTCTCAATCCACAGAGCTACCCAGGTGCCCCCTGTGGATGAATATTTACAAAACTATAAATTGACTAGATTAGCAGAAGAAGAAATAGAATACTTAAATAATCCATATCAGAAAAAGAAATTGAACATCCATGAAAGAACTCCCTGAAAAAAAGTCCCCAGGGCCTGGTGAATTCTATTAAACATTCAAAGAACAACTAATCCCAATATTAGACAAACTATTTGACATAATAGGCAAAGAAGGAGTTATAACAAATTCCTTTAAGACACAAATATGATACTGATTCCAAAGACAGGCAGGTCAAATACAGAGAAAGGAAACTATAGACCAATCTCTTTAATGAACATAGATGCAAATATCTCAAATAGAATACTAGCAAAAAGACCCCAGCAAGTGATCAAGAGGGTTATTCATTATGATCAGGGGGGATTTATACCAGGAATGAAAGGATGATTCCATAATAGGAAAACCATCCACATAATTGACCACATGAACAAGCAAAGCAACAAAAATCGCATGATTATCTCAATAGATGCAGGAAAAAGCCTTTGACAAAATACTACACTGATTCCTATTGAAAACATTAGAAAGTATAGGAAAATAAGGGCCTTTCCAAAGAATAATAAAAGATATATATCTAAAACCATCAGCAAGCATCATCTGCAATGGGGATAAACTAGATGCATTTCCAATAAGATCAGGAGTGAAACAAATATGTTCATTATAACCTCTATTATTTAATGTGCTAGAAACACTAGCAGTAGCAATTAGAGAAGAAAAAGAAATTGAAGGCATTAAAATAGGCAATGAGGAGACCAAGCTGTCACTCTTTGCGGATGATATGATGGTCTACTTAACGAATTCTAGAAAATCCACTAAAAAGCTAGTGGAACTAATCAACTACATTTGCAAAGTTGCAGGATACAAAATAAACCCACACAAGTCATCAGCATTTACATATATTTATTTCCAACACATCTTAGCAACAAGAATTAGAATGAAAAATTCCATTTAAAATCACCCTGGACAATATAAAATACTTAGGAATATATCTGCCAAGACAAACACAGGAACTATATGAACCCAACTACAAAACACTTTCCACACAAATAAAACTAGATCTAAATAATTGGGGAAAATATTAATGGGTCATGGATAGGACAAGCTAACATAATAAAAATGATAATCCTATCCAAAGTAATTTACTTATTTTGTGCCATATCCTTAAACTACCAAGAAACATTTTTACTGAATTAGAAAAAAAAAACAAACTATAACCAAGTTCATTTGGAAGAACAAAAAAAAAATCAAGAATATCAAGGGAAATAATGAAAAACATGTGAAAGACAATGGCCCAACAATACCAGATCTCAAACTATACGATAAAGCAGTGGTCATCAAAACAATATGACACTGGCTAAGAGACAAAAGGGTAGGGTCAGTGGAATAGACTTGGGGTAAGTGATCTCAGCAAGACAGTGTATGATAAAGCTAAAGATCCCAGCTTTGGGGACAAAAATCCACTACTTGAAAAAAATTTCTGGAAAAATTGGAAAACAGTATAGGAGAGATTAGGTTTATATCAACATCTCACACCCTACACAAGACAAACTCAGAATGGATGAATGAATTGAATATAAAGAAGGAAACTATAAGTAAATCCGGTGAACACAGAAGAGTATACATGTCAGACCTTTGGGAAAGGAAAAGTTTTAAGACCAATCAAGAGTTAGAAAACAATTACAAAATTTCAAATTAAGAATTTCATCTGGGTAGCATGGTGGATTGAGAGCCAGGCCTAGAAATGGGAGACAATACACAGCATTGACTCCAAGACGAAAGGTAAGGTTTTAAAAAATAAAAAGAATTTCAATATTAATTAATATATTAAATTAATATATTAAGTAATTAATATATTAAAAAAGGTTTTGTAGTAATAAAACCAATGCAACCAAAATTAGAAGGGAAGCAACAAATTGTGAAAAAATCTTCATAACAAAAAACTCTGACAAAAGTCTAATTACTCAAATTTATATGAAGCTATATCAAGTATACAAAAAATATCAATCCATTCCCCAATTGATAAATGGGCAAAGGACATGAATAGGCAATTTTCAGATAAAGAAATCAAAACTATTAGTAAGTACGTGAAAAGTGTTCTAAATCTTTTATAATTAGAGAGGTGCAAATCAAAACAACTCTGAGGTACCCCCTCATCTCTAGCAGATTGGATAACAGAAAAGGAAAGTAATGAATGTTGAAGGGAATGTGGCAAAATTGGGACATTATTATATTGCTGGTGGAGTTGTGTATTTACCCAGCCATTCTGGATGGCAATTTTCCCAAAAGGCACTAAAAGACTATCTGCTATTTGATCCAGCCATAGCACTTCTAGGTTTATACACCAAGAAATTATTAGGGAAAAGACTTTTACCAAAATATTAATAGATGCACTTTTTGTGCTGGCAAAAATTTGGAAAATGAGTTGTTGTCCTTCAATTGGGGAATGGCTGAACAAATTGTGGTATCTTTTGGTGATGGAATACTATTGTGCTCAAAGGAATAATAAAGTGGAGTAATTCTGTGTGAACTGGAACAACCTCCAGGACTTGATGCAGAGTGAAAGGAGCAAAATCAAGAGAACATTGTACACAGAGATGGATACACTGTGGTACAATCGAATGTAATGGACTTCACTACTAGCAGCAATGCAATGATCCAGGACAATTCTGAGGAACTTATGAGAAAGAACACTATCCATATTCAGAGGAAGAAGCATGGAAATAGATGTGATCTTTGTGCTGGCAAAAAAAAAAATTGGAAAACGAGGGGATACCCTTCAATTGGGGAATGGCTGAACAAATTGTGGTATATGTTGGTGATGGAATACCATTGTGCTCAAAGGAATAATGAACTGGGATTCCATGTGTACTGGAATGACCTCCAGGAATTGATAGAGTGAAAGGAGGAGAACATTATACACAGAGACTGATACATTGTGGAACAATTGAATATAATGGACTCTTCTGAGGGATCTATGAGAAAGAACACTATCCACATACATAGGAAAAACACCAAAGAAAAACAACTGCTTGATAACATGAATCGAGGGACATCTGTTTTGGGATATAAACTAAATGATCACCCTAATGCAAATATCAATAATATGGAAATAGATCTTACTCAATGAAACATATAAAACCCAGAGAAATTATGTGTTGGCTATGGGAGGCGTTTTGCGATAGGGCAGGGAAAATTATGAATATTGTTACCATAGAAAAATATTCTCAATTTATTAATTAAATAAAAATAAATTATACCCCCCCAGAAAATCTAAGCCTAAATATCAATGAAAAAAAAAAGATCTATGCTCAGTAAAAATATTTGTTTTTAAATTTTTTATCTGAAGCAGAACATTTAAATTGTAAATTCTCTAAATAATTTATACAAAAGAAAGGAAAACAGTTGTCACTAGAAATGAAAGCAAGAGTTTGAATCATTAGGAAACCCTTTCATGGAAGATACTGTTTGAGTTGAATCTTAAAGGAAATGAGGGATCCTAAATGGTAGATGAAGAGGCAATAAATTATAGGATTGGTGAATACGTGATGCAAAATGCATGTAGAGAAAAATTAAGAAAATGCATGGAGAGACTTCTGAGCTAAATTGGTGGCAGAGTAGAAGAAAGAGGCTACCCCTCCCCACAACTGACCAATATAAAGCTTCTCAAAAGGACAAACACCCAAACTAGGTGAGTGAAGGTGATCTGCCACTGGGTGCAGCCTTGAAGGTAAGCAGGGTTTGGATATTTCCTCGCTATAAGGGGATAAAATGACACCTACCAAAGCATGAGCTAATCATCCCTTCACTATACCACATACCCTGCCAGAGTCAGATGTAGGTCCAGGGCAATCCCTAAGTTCTCAGTGGCTGGCTGAGAGCACCATAGACTTACCCTTGACATTAGTACAAGGCTTTGGCAGCAAGACTTAAGATCCAAGCCTGAGGAGTGATGAGCCTGGGCAACAAGATAATGCAGAGGCTGACTACACACAGCAGACATTGTGGAGACTGGAAAAATAGTCTCAAGGAAAAATGCTTTGTAGCTCAATACACCAAGAGCTGCCTGCCCTCCTCACTCACTTCTGGCTAGGAAGGGAGCATAATAACAGAGAGAAAAGAACCTAACACAGCAAAAGCCACCAACATGCAGGAACTACAATCCACAAGTACCAAAAGAAATACCATGCAACAGAAAAAGCCTTTGACACTGAATAACTTCTATGAAGAAAAAGAGCAGAGTACAGAAGTAACAGCAGAGTGCCAAATAATCAAACACACCCAAACTTTCCAAAAACAATGGAAATTGGTCAAAAGCTCTTGAGGAACTCAAAAGGAGTACTAGAATCAAGTAAGAAAGATAGAAGAAAAATGGGAAATATAAGATTTAAATTAATGTGCAATGCTTCAAGTATTATTTATAATGTTTATTATCTGACACAATAGAACCACATGACTACGTTTTTCTACCTGCTCAAAAATTCCCTGCTCCACCAAGGCCAAGACAGGAAGGAAAAAGCAAGAGAGACTGACCTCCACTCAATTTATATCCTGTCTATGTCAGCATATAACAACAGGAAGTGAATGGGGTTCTGGGAATTGTAGTTTTCCTGGGGATCATAGTTTTCCTAGGAATTTTAGTTTTGCTGGGGATCATAGCTTTTAGGGTAACAGATTCTAATTACACAGAATAAAAGTAGGAAAAAGAAATTAAAGTAAGTCAATATGAAAATAACAGCTTAGGGGGAAGCCGATTAGCTCAATGGAGGGAATGCCAGGCCTAGAGATGGGAGGTCCTGGGTTCAAATCTGACCTCAGACACTTTCAAGCTCTGTGACCCTGGGGAAGTCACTTAACACCCATTGCCTAGCCCTTATCACTCTTCTGACTTGGAACCAATACACAGTATTGATTCTAAGATGGAAGGTAAGGGTTTTAATTAAAAAAAAAAAAAGAAAAGCTTAGAAGACAAAATTATCGACATGGAAAAAGAGGCACAGAAATCACATGAAGTAATAAGCAAATTAGAGACTAGAATTCACCTGTTGGAATCCATGAAAAGAAAGAGACCAAACAGAAAAGGAAAATCAAAAGATCATAACTGAAAATCAGTCTTTAAAGACTAGAATTGGACAAGTAGAAGCTAATGCTTTCACAACACAACAAGAATTAATAAAGCAAAGTCAAAGGAATGAAAAAATGGAAGAAATCTGAAATATCCCATTGAAAATACAACTGACCTAGAAAACTATTGAGAATTATTGGTCTACCTGAAAAACCTGAAAAAAGTAGAATCCTTGACATCATATTACAAGAAATTATCCAAGAAAACTGCCCTGATATTCTTGAACAAGAAGGCAAATTAGGCATTGAAAGAGTCCATAGATCACCCTCTTATAAGGTTAAAATTTAATATCCAAATACTCCAAGTACAAAATTTCTATTTATTCACTCTACATTAAATCCACAAATGACAACCCCCCAGGAATATAATTGCCAAATTCAGGAGCTCTCAAGCCAAGGAGAAAATATTTCAAACAGTCTAAAAAAGGAAATTCAGATATCAGAGCCCCAGTCAGGATTACACAGGATCTGGCAACCTCCACAGTAAAGGACCACAAGGCTTGGAATATAATATTCAGAAAGGCAAGAGAATTGTGTCTACAAAAAAGAATCACCTACTCATCAAAAATAACCACATACTTCCAGACTATAGTATAGGCATTTAACAAAATAGAAGATTTCCAAATATTTGTAAAGAAAAGACCAGAATTATATGGAAAATTTGATGTCCAACTACAAAATTCAAGAGAGACATGAAAAGGTAAACAAGAAAGAAGGAAAAAAATATGTTCTTCAGTAAGATCAAATTGTTTATATTCTGAAAGGGGGAAATTTCGGTAAATGTGGAGGGTCAGAGACAGGAGAGCACTGTATGCAGAAGATGGAATGTAGGAGGGAACTTGGAATTCTGAGTGGAGTTCTGAGTGCCTGGAATTGGAAATTGGGAAGAGTAAGTTGTGTGGAGGAAGACACATCTCTTGCCCCTTAGTTCTCTCCAAATTGAGTGGAAATTGACCCAAATTTCCTACTTCAGTTCTTGTTGTTCCTGAGTGATCCTAGTTATCTAATTGAAATCTGTTGACTCCCAAGAAGACTCTGCCAGAGAAATTAGCTCAACAACTGTTTAATGGGCTCAGCTTAATTTATTTAGGCAGTATGGTGGGAACTAGATAGAGAAAAGGAGACAGAGCAGATCCAACTATGTTGAACACAGAAGTTACCTGTGAGGGTCAGAAGGGTACTGGGACGGTTAGCTTGGGAAAAGATTAGGGATCTGCCTAGCCCATCATCCTTTCCTTATCTTCCTGAATTTTAACTGTAATGAACCCACTTTTGTTACCAAGAAGTTAGATGGCCTTTGTTGGTGAACTCAAGGCCTGAGGGTATCCATCTTGCCCTCCTACCAAGGAGGAGCAGCTAAGCAGTAGTAAGACTCTACCAACTTTATTATTGGTCATACTTATAATTTAACAAGTATTATTTGGAAAAATAATATTTGTGTTCTCTATCATAGTAGGCAGAAGAATTATTCATAATCAGAGGTTGGAATATGTGCAGATGGAAAATTTGCAACACCTGAACTGCATCCCCAGCATGCTTTTAAGTTGCATCCCCATTTTATGCAAGGATGCTTAGGACATAAATTTGGCTGAGATCCACACTGATGGACCCTTTTTTTTTTTTAAGCTTATGCTTTTGGTAAAGTGCTACAGGTGTGAGTCTCTGGCTCTCTTTACTCTGCTCACTTGACTGAAAAGAACCTTTATTTCATTTCCCTCTTTTTTGATTTATTTTTAAAAATCCTAAATATTTGTAAATACTAGTAGTATTTATTCATTTTTTACTCCTACAAAATTTTGGCAACCCTAAAGGGATACCAGAACTAGAGGAACCATATTTCTTCTCCTGCCATGCCTCAACCCTCTCCTCTTTTTCTTCTCCTTTCTCCCTCATGAAAAGCCTTCTCAGGATCATTGCCTACACCTGCCCACCAGGAGAGTTGTGTAGTCAGGTCTCTCCCTCAGAGGCTGTTCCTGCTAATTCCTTCTGCTGTCACAGTTGCTTGCTGTTCCTGCTACTGGTAAGCTTTAAATTCCCTGACCTAAACCCCAGATCAGCAGAGGGGGATGCATTTTTCCTTTTCAGGGGGTTACCTGAATATATTCATGCTACCTAAGGGCAGCACCAGTAATAAAAATATATATGCATTTAGCAACTACAGCAACACTATATCATTGTAGAGAATAAAAGTAGTACAATGTGATCATTTTTCTCCAAGAAAGCCTTTTGGCTTTTGTCAAATTGGAAACCATTAAGGTTCCTGAATGGCTCCTTTTCCTAATGCTGTTAGGAAATCTCCTTGTCCTACTTGTTAGTATTAAGATGCAAAGGGATGAAAATTGCAAGCAAAAATACAAGCAGCAGTACAAATTCAATTGGAAAATTTTGAACACTCTTCACACAATCTGGTAGAAAAGGAGGATCCCATTCAAATGTCTATTTCAAATTTTTTATAAATATGTTCCCAAACTACTTAGAGAGGAGAATACCATTTCTCCTGAAATACAGATGAATCCTTCTCATATGTCTCAGATGGAAAACATCCTCTCTCATTTTGGCTAAAACTCCCTCTTCTTCTCCTTCTCTTGATGTCCCTTCCTACTGTGCTAAGGTGCTCTTAAAAGAAATTATTCCTCGCTTTGACCTGCCAGCACATATTGATTCTGATAGAGGAAGTCATTTTACTGATTCTGTTGTAAATCAGATATATTCTTGCTTGGGGATAACTCCCAAATTCCATGTTCCATATCATCCCCAGAATTCGGGCCAATTTGAAAAGATGAATAAATAACTTAAAACTATGATTGGCAAATTATGCACTGAGACCCATTTAAAATGGCCTGAAATTCTCCCTCTGGCCCTATTTTATCTTAGAAGCAGGACTAGAGGAGACTTACACATCTCACCATTTGAGATGTTTTTTGGACATATGCCTATACAGGCTAAACCTTTCTCCTCAGTTTATACATCTCTATTGCTTCCTATATACAGGAATTACAGCACAAATTGTGTGAACTACATGAATCAGGAGCTGCAGTACAAGCCAGACCACTAGACTTCTCACTTCACGACCTGAACCCAGGAGACAATGTGTATATAAAGAACTTCCAGCATACAGGAGCAACCCAACCTTCCTGAGGAGGACCATTCCAAATATTGTTAACTACTCCAACATCTTAGTTGGAGAAAAGGACTCTTGGATTCATTGCTCACATGTAAAGAGAGCATCTTCTATTGAGACTGATTGATTGTATCCTATATATGCATTGGAGGTAATATTTTATTTTTTCCCTTTTCTCATTTTTATGTACTCAAGGTATATATAATCAATATTAATTTTATTCTACAATAATATTAGTTTTAATATATATACTTGTTATATTATTAATACGTACCCAAACAGCTTTAGACTATGGGAACCTGCCATTTGTTGATAATTGTTGTGGGACTATGATTAATGTTTGTGTCTGATTCTAGGAATGGGATAAAAAAAGGAACACAGAGATAACCTGGATAATGCCAAAAGAGCTCACAGGTCTAAAAATCAAAGACCAATCCAGGTAGGATTAATGCATTTCTAAGCCAATACTAAGGACTTGAAACTAGTGTGAGACTCGGGGTTCTGACACTTGACAGATGTTAAGATGTAGGCCTTCCTTGTGTCCACACTCTTTGTGAAAATACCTACAGACCAGTACAAAAGGTTGGCTACCATCCTGGCTCCCTCCATAACTAAGCCTTGCATCCTCAGCTGGCCTCAGTGTTTTTTCAACACTTTCTTCAGGGGGGATTGTATTTTCATAAAATCCAAGATTTAAATTTTGTTCGAGATAGATCTTCAGAGAAGAATCTTGCTAACTAACTGAATCCAGAGAATAAACTGTTTGCAGAAAGATACCTAAAACTCTTTCATTACAGGAAGATCTGGCATGAACCTTGGGGTGTGGTTGATTGAACATTTTTCTGAATATACACTCTTATGCCAAAGGGGACGGCCCCTAAATTGGCTTTTGTCAATGCACCCAGCAAAACATCGGTTTTGCTCTCTCTCTCTCTCTCTCTCTCTCTCTCTCTCTCTCTCTCTCTCTCTCTCCTATTTTCCCTAATCTACAACTATTGTAGTTTTCCTCTTAAAGGGTAGAAATTTTGTATACACTTGCAGTCAGAAATTTTGGAGTGCAGGACACATGTTTAGTGATCAGTTGGGGAGACTAGTCCCCCAAGCATCATCAGGGGGATTGTGAATTTTAAATCTCCATCTTGCTTGGTCTGGCACCCCAAATTGTGCACACCCATGCTACACGGGCATGTGCTAGCCAATGACAAATAAGAAATAACTAACGGCCCACCTGGGCTGTCCTAAGCCAAGCTTGAGCCACCATTGGCACTTGTGAGGCACTGGAAATGAGGTAGGGAACAGCCTCTGGAATTCGCTCACTTCCTTTGGAGAGAGCTAAGTGCTAGTTGGTTCTAGGAACTTAAGCAGGGAGGAGGCCCACGGACTGCTTTCCTTCAGATCGGTCCCATGAGTCAAGGACTGATTCTCCTTTCTACCTTGGCCTTTGGGCCTAAACTCCCTCTGGCTCTGCCAGAAGGTTGAGTTAAACTTTTTCCTTTTCCCCCTCTTTCTTTCTCTCTCTCTCCTTCTTTCTTATTCCAGTTGTGATTAAACCACCATAAACTCCATTTTGACTTGAGTGTTTCATTTTAGGAATTTCATAAGTAAATTCTTTGGACATCCCTCATAACAGAGCACTTTTTTCCCTAAAGGAAAGTCTTTCTCATCTATGAGATAGCAATGAAGACTCAGAAATTTTCTTTTTTGTTTTGAATGAAAGGCTCAGAGTACATTTTACCCTGAAAGTGACTCACTTGTTCAGTAGGGAGGGATAATTTCACTTCTAGTCTTTTTTTATTTCAGTTTTGTCATTGTGAAGTGGGGCACTTCATAAAGTTAAGTCTAGACACTCAGAAGTTCAATTAATGGAACCAATATTATTTATTAATAATACATACCTAACTGACCAGGGCAACCTTCCTAATGAAAGTTGCACCAGACTGAAGTTACAATGCAGTTTTTATAGGGTGAAAGATACAAAGCAAACAATGTTCATTATGAGACATAACCTTGATGGAGAAAGCAGCCTTATCATCTGGAATCTAAATTGGTCAGTGGCATGGGGTACAAGTCATTCTGTGTATCTTATCCCAGCTGCCAGCACTAAGGGAGTTATTTTCTCATGCATTCTATCTATTCTGAGCTGACTGACCTTCACAGGAAAGCTCCATTCTGAATTCTACTTTCCCAGGGAAAAACAGATTTTTCTAGTCAATGACTTTGTTTACTTCAATCCCTCCTTTTCTCTTGTGTGTGTGAGTCAAACCCTTGATTCACCTTCAGTGGGCACGAGAGGGTAGTGAGACCACAAGGCCAAAAGTTTGACTGCATCTAGGTGCCAGTGGCCATAGGACATGAGGCAATTAATTAAGCAAAGGCCAATACCAGGCCTCTGGGGGATCATCGGGAGGTTGTGAGCACAGGGCAAGTGGGAGAGGCTCAGAGCAGTGGCTATGATGGCAATTCCTTTTTGAGGCCGAGTAGTTTTGTCCTGTAAAACAAGCTTTGTCAGGGTGCCGTGGTTTCACATCTATCTTTCCCTGGACCTCATGAGCCACTGAGGGGTCTATGAGGGAAGCCCCCAAATCCCCTTCTCTGCAGCATGACCTGGGATTTGTCTGGCTCCACAGGGCAGGGGTCTCCCACCCCCAGACTGTGCAGTGAAAGTTACCAGGCATGTTTCAGGGAGTGGGCCCTGCCAATAGACCAGCATATATATGATCTTTAACCAACATCAGTTCCCCATGTATGCCACCGACCAGCCCAGGTAAGAACTGAGCCTGCAAGATCCTCCTGCCCATTCCAGGAGGCTTCATTTTCCCGTCTCAATTCTCCCTCTACTAGTAATGGAGTCAAACCTTTGCCTAGGTGGAAGGTGAGGGTATATAGTGAGGGCAAAAGAATTTTTCTGCCTATAGTCCACCTGAAAACTTCTACACTATGAGGGTACAATGTCCCATGCCTTCCCCCTCCTCCAAATATCTAAGGGAACAGGGGCAATGGTTCCAGTCTTCTGTAGCTTTTTCATAGCTAATAAGGGGCATAGAATCACTGGGAGGAGGGGGGAGGGGGCACAAGGTCTCCAGGAGCATGTCTGCAGTGAGTGCTCAGGTCCTGAAGGCTCAGAGACCTGAAGGACCAGTCCTGTGACTGGTACCTTTGACCAGCAGACAGCTCATGAGGTGAGGGAGTCAATCCCTAAAGCAGATGTATAGAAACCAGGATCTGGTCAAAACTAGAGAAACAGATATAAACAAAGAGAATTAGTATAATAGAAATTGATATTAAACATTAACGTTTCAGTATCATAGCCAACAGATTTCATCTCTAGAAATCATCCTCTGACAGGAGCTGATTCCTAAATTTCATTTGCAGAATTGATGTGTGACATTTCTGTTAAAGAATATTCCTTTGCAAAGCCCAATTTTACATGGCAGCAATAACCACCGGAGTAACAAGATTTCAAAGATGAATTTCTTTACCCTAGAACCTGAAGGAAATCCAGAAAGATTTTGGTTCTTTCTTTTCCAAGCATAAAATCCAAACTTTAATCAAGGTAAATCAAGGCTACACACACAAACCATTAATGAATAACTCTACCTAGTTCTCAAAGTATGTTCCCTAATAATTTGATCATTTTCAATTATTAAACTAATAGGTAGTTTGAGGAAATGGAAACTTTTATTTCTACAATTTGCATTATGTGCTGATTATGGGAACTTGTCACTAAAGAGAAGGCAGACAAGGAAAACATTTCCTCGTGCCCCAAGGGACACATAGTGAGGGGATTCAGCTACAGGCCAAAGCTGTCACTGGTTCATGCCATCGTTGTGTCACTAAAGGATCAACAGCCTAGATGGTTAGAAAAGGTCCAGTTGAAAGTGAGCCTTGAATTGTCTCCATAACCATTCCAGGACGGAAGGGCTGCAGCAAACTCAAGATTTAATTATTTGAGAATATGGCCTTCAACAGACATGTGCAAAAAAAGGACAGACCTCCGGGTAGTCCTAGGTCAAGCTAGAGCCACCATTGGCACATGTGAGACGCAGGAAGTGAGGTAGAGAACAGCCTCTGGAGTTCTTGGGACTTCCTGTGAGGAGGGCTAGAGTTCAGTTCGAGGCTGGTGCTTGAGGTTGGAGGAGCCCCACAGACTTCTTTCCTTCAGATTGGTCACGTGAGTGATAAAGACTGATCCCTTTCCCTGCCTTGGCAATCCAAGGCCTTAACACCCGCTTTGGCTCAGCCTGAGCCAGAGTGGTTCTAAGTTAAACTTCTTTCCTTCTCTCCCATTTTCCCTCTCTCTCTCTCTCTCTCTCCCTCCCCTCTAATACTTTCTTCCTCCTGTTGTAATAAAAACACCATGAAAATTTGGCAGCTCACTTGAGTGTTTCTCTTAGGAATTACATAAGTGAATTCCTTGGAGACCTTAAATTAATATATATTAGTCTTTTAAAGTGATTTCAATATCACAATTCCCTCTTCATTACTTTATGACAATTTGTGCCTGAATACATGTCGATCTTTAGAT